>NW_027591287.1:5000-45000 GCF_964213995.1 Mustelus asterias
GGGCACAATCTCAGAGGAAGGGGGTCGCCCATTGAAGACAGAGAGGCGGGAGGAACTTCCTCTCTCCTCTTCCACAGTGAATCTGTGGAATTCATTCCCGCAGAGGCTGGGCCATTGAGTCTGTCCAAGGCCGAGAGAGACGGATTATTAATCAGCGGGGGAATGGAGGGGATAAGGCGGGAAAGTGGGATTCTCACATCGGATCGGTCACAATCTCATTGAGTGGAGGGAACAGGCTCGATGGGCCGAATGGACAACTTCCGTTCCTACATCCTACAGGAGATTGAATCGAGGTGTTCAAAATCGGATTGGGTTTGGATAGAGTGAATGAGAAAGTGTTTCCCCAGCGGCAGGGAGGTGGGTAACCAGAGAGGGGGAACACGCACAGATTAAAGAGAATCAGGAAAAGATCCAGAGGGTGGGAGACGGGGAGAATTATTTTTGCGAGTTGTTGTGATCTGAAAGGGCGGCGGGAGCATATTCAACAGGAACTTTCCAAATTGGAGAAAGACTTGCAAAATTAGGAGGGTTGCCGGGGAAAAGAGGAGTGGGATAGCTTTTTGAATGGGCCGAGTGGTCTCCCATGCTATATCAGACCACAATTACACCACACTCCACGGTGAGTCAGCAGCGGTCAATAAATTCCACCTCACCGTGGTTAATAAACCCCGCTTACTCAACGCACATCCTTCCCGGATGTATCGCAGCTTGGTATGGCTCCTGCTCTGCCCCAGACCGCAAGAAAGGGTCGTGAGCGTAGCCCAGTCCCATCACGCAAACCAGCCTCCCATCCATTGACTCCGTCTACACTTCCCTGTGTTCTCAGTGGGATCTGCAGCTAATGCAGAGACAGACAGACAGACAGACAGACAGACAGACAGACTTACCTCGTCTGGGACCTGCAGAGAAACAGAAAAAAAAAGATTAAGATCAAACACTCAAAAGATGAGGGAACAACCTCATCCAATCCACAGAATCCCGACAGCGCAGAGGGAGGCCATTCGGCCCATCGAGTCTGCACCGACCACATTCCCACCCAGGCCCTACCCCCATAACCCCATGCATTTACCCGAGCTAATCCCCCTGACACGAAGGGGCAATTTAGCATGGTCAACCCACCTAACCTGCACATCTTTGGACACTAAGGAACAATTTAGCATGGCCAATCCACCTAACCTGCACATCTTTGGACACTAAGGAACAATTTAGCATGGCCAATCCATCTAACCTGCACATCTTTGGACACTAAGGAACAATTTAGCATGGCCAATCCACCTAACCTGCACATCTTTGGACACTAAGGAACAATTTAGCATGGCCAATCCACCTAACCTGCACATCTTTGGACACTAAGGAACAATTTAGCATGGCCAATCCACCTAACCTGCACATCTTTGGACACTAAGGAACAATTTAGCATGGCCAATCCATCTAACCTGCACATCTTTGGACACTAAGGGGAAATTATCATGGCCAGTCCACCTAACCTGCACATCTTTGGACACTAAGAGGCAATTTAGCATGGCCAATCCACCTAACCTACACATCTTGGGACGCTAAGGGGCAATTTAGCATGGCCTATCCAACTAACCCGCACATCTTTGGACACTAAGGGGCAATTTAGCATGGCCAATCCCCCTAACCTGCACATCTTTGGAGTGTGGGAGGAAACCGGAGCACCCAGAGGAAACCCACGCAGACACGGGGAGAACGTGCAGACTCCGCACAGACAGTGACCCGAGCCGGGAATCGAACCCAGGTCCCTGGCGCTGTGAGGCAGCGGCGCTGACCACCGTGGCTGTCTGGGGGATTCCCAGTGGGCAAGGTGTGGGTGGGGGCGGTCGGAGAAGGAGAGGAAGGGGGCGGAGCCTTTGGTTTTTGCCACTGCGTTTTGGCTACGTTTGCAGGGTTAGTGCGTGCTAATCCCGTCACATCCCACTGGATTTGGCAATCCTGGTAACGGAACACCAGGAAAGGGGAGTAATCTAGGGGTGGGGCTTGAGGATTTCAAGTCGGGGGGGGGGTGTGATTAATCCCGCGATGCCTCCTGCAGTCAATCAGCTGGCCCATTGATGACGAAGGCAAGGCTCGGGTGGGAGAGCAGAATGTAAATGTTGTCCCTTCAGGAGAGAGCGGTCCAGCACTGGACAACCCAGCCGCTGTGGGGGGGGGGGAGAGTTCTCCTCAGCGCCCATCACCGCTGCCCCCATGTTGCGTTGCCATGGTACCTCGTAGATAGCAAAGCCGATGGTTTCCATGTCCTTGCCGGCAGTGCGCAGCTTGCGGCGGTCTTTCTGCATCAGCGCGACCAGGAAGCTGCACCCCGACTCGCTTCCGTTCCGATCGTCATCCTCCTCTTTCAAGTGAATCTTGAACTGGGGGTTAATCCAGAAGGTGGCTGGAGGGGCAGCGACAGCAGGGGTCAGAGTGCGAGTGACCAGCCCACCCTGCATCACCATCCCCCCGCCCCCCCTCCCACACAACCACCCACCTTCCCATCCCCAGCCCAATTCCAAACACCCTGGCACAATCAAACAAGCCAATCATATTATTAAACCGGGAAGAGCGCAGAAAAGATTCACTCGGATGCTCCCGGGACTTGATGGTTTCATGGAGTCTTCAAGGTTTACAGCATGGAAACAGGCCCTTCGGCCCAACTTGTCCATGCCGTCCTTTTTTTTTAAACCCCTTAGCTAATCCTGCATTTGGCCCATATCCCTCTATACCCATCGTACCCATGTAACTATCTAAACGCTTTTTAAAAGACAAAGTTGTACCCGCCTCTACTACTGCCTCTGGCAGCTCATTCCAGACACTCACCACCCTCTGTGTGAAAACATTGCCCCTCTGGACCCTTTTGTATCTCTCCCCTCTCATCTTAAATCTCTGCCCTCTAGTTTTAGACTCCCCTACTTTTGGGAAAAGATGTTGACTATCGAGCTGATCTGTGCCCCTCATTATTTTATAGACCTCTATAAGATCACCCCTCAGCCTCCTACCCTCCAGAGAAAAAAGTCCCAGTCTATCCAGCCTCTCCTTATAACTCAATCCATCAAGTCCCGGTAGCATCCTAGTAAATCTTTTCTGCACTCTTTCTATTTTAATAATATCCTTTCTATAATAGGGTGACCAGAACCGTACACAGTATTCCAAGTGTGGCCTTACCAATGTCTTGTACAACTTCAACAAGACGTCCCAACTCCTGTATTCAGTGTTCTGACCGATTAAACCAAGCATGCCGAATGCCTTCCTCACCACTCTGTCCACCTGTGACAGAGTTATAAGGAGAGGCTGGATAGACTGGGACTTTTTTTCCCTGGAGCGTAGGAGGCTGAGGGGTGATCTTATAGAGGTCTATAAAATAATGAGGGGCATAGATCAGCTAGATAGTCAATATCTTTTCCCAAAGGTAGGGGAGTCTAAAACTAGAGGCCATAGGTTTAAGGTGAGAGGGGAGAGATACAAAAGTGTCCAGAGGGGCAATGTTTTCACACAGAGGGTGGTGAGTGTCTGGAACGAGCTGCCAGAGGTAGTAGTAGAGGCGGGTACTGAGGAGATAAGTTGTACAAGACATTGGTAAGGCCACACTTGGGATACTGTGTACAGTTCTGGTCACCCTATTATAGAAAGGATATTATTAAACTAGAAAGAGTGCAGAAAAGATTTACTAGGATGCTACCGGGACTTGATGGTTTGAGTTATAAGGAGAGGCTGGATAGACTGGGACTTTTTTCTCTGGAGCGTAGGAGGCTGAGGGGGTGATCTTATAGAGGTCGGTAAAATAATGAGGGGCACAGATCAGCTAGATAGTCAACATCTTTTCCCAAAGGTAGGGGAGTCTAAAACTAGAGGGCGTAGGTTTAAGGTGAGAGGGGAGAGATACAAAAGGGTCCAGAGGGGCAATTTTTTCACACAAAGGGTGGTGAGTGTCTGTCATAGAGTCATAGAGGTTTACAGCATGGAAACAGGCCCTTCGGCCCAACGTGTCCATGCTGCCCTTATTTTTTTAAAACCCCTAAGCTAATCTGGAACGAGCTGTCAGAGGTAGTAGTAGAGGCGGGTACAATTTTGTCTTTTAAAAAGCATTCGGACAGTTACATGGGTAGAGAGGGATAACGCGGGCAATTGGGACTAGCTTACTGGTTTAAGAAAAAGGGCGGCATGGACAAGTTGGGCCGAAGGGCCTGTTTCCATGCTGTAAACCTCTATGACTCTACGGACTTGACTGAGCAATTAATTAGTGAGTGAACAGATCTGTGCTGCGTCAGTGGTGGAAGATTAGGCAGACATGGTCTGATATATTCCAGTTACATTCGGAGTAAGTAATTAAATGCATAAAGCGGACAGATACGAAAGCTCCTGGAGGAATATTAGAGCACTAATGAGGCCACTCTGAATAGAATTCAATGAAATGCCCTTTGCAATGAAGTTATAATCCATACTGGGCTCATACATAGTCTGTGGATTAATTTGATTCAATAGAACATTAGCCAAACACGTCACTGTTATCTTGCATTTGAACTGACTAACTCCTTCATCAACCCAACTCTTGATTTTGCCGGCTGCTTTTCCGAGGCAGCGGGAAGTGTAGACAGAGTCAACGGATGGGAGTGGGGGACTCGCTCCCACGGGGGAGTGGGGGAGAATGTGGGACTCGCTCCCACGGGGGAGTGGGGGAGAATGTGGGTCTCGCTCCCACGGGGAGTGGGGGAGAATGTGGGACTCGCTCCCACGGGGAGTGGGGGAGAATGTGGGACTCGCTCCCACGGGGGAGTGGGGGAGAATGTGGAACTCGCTCCCACAGGGAGTGGGGGAGAATGTGGGACTCGCTCCCACGGGGAGTGGGGGAGAATGTGGGACTCGCTCCCACGGGGGAGTGGGAGAGAATGTGGGACTCGCTCCCACGGGGGAGTGGGGGAGAATGTGGGACTCGCTCCCACGGGGAGTGGGGGAGAATGTGGGACTCGCTCCCACGGGGGAGTGGGGGAGAATGTGGGACTTGCTCCCACAGGCAGAGCACATCAACAGATACTGGACAAATTCAACACACCCCGCCACACAGAGTCCCACATTCTCCCCCACTCCCCCCGTGGGAACAAGTCCCACATTCTCCCCCACTCCCCATGGGAGCGAGTCCCACATTCACCCCCACTCCCCGTGGGACCGAGTCCCACATTCTCCCGCACTCCCCCGTGGGACCGAGTCCCACATTCTCCCCCACTCCCCGTGGGACCGAGTCCCACATTCTCCCCCACTCCCCCCGTGGGAACAAGTCCCACATTCCCCCCCCACTCCCCCTTGGGAGCGAGTCCCACATTCCCCCCCCCCCCCCCCCCACTCTCTGGGTAAAGACGTTTCTCCTCCATTTCTCATTGGATTTATCCGGGACTGTTGCCGATGGGTGTTGCCACTTGGATTCCCTGGAGTCGGGAGAGGGGGGAAGTTTTTGTATTGGCAGGGGGGGGTCAAGTAACCAAATTGAAGAGATAGGTTGTGCAAGACATTGGTAAGGCCACACTTGGAATACTGTGTGCAATTCTGGTCACCCTATTATAGAAAGGATATTATTAAACTAGAAAGGGTGCAGAAAAGATTTACTAGGATGCTACCGGGACTTGATGGATTGAGTTATAAGGAGAGGCTGAATAGACTGGGACTTTTTTCTCTGGAGCGTAGGAGGCTGAGGGGTGACCTTATAGAGGTCTATAAAATAATGAGGGGCACAGATCAGCTAGATAGTCAATATCTTTTCCCAAAGGTAGGGGAGTCTAAAACTAGAGGGCACAGGTTTAAGCTGAGAGGGGAGAGGTACAGAAGGGTCCAGAGGGGCAATTTTTTCACACAGAGGGTGATGAGTGTCTGGAACGAGCTGCCAGAGGCAGTAGTAGAGGCGGGTACAATTTTAAAAAGCATTTAGACAGTTACATGGGTAAGATGGGTATAGAGGGATATGGGCCAAACGCGGGCAATTGGGACTAGCTTCGGGACTCGCTCCCACGGGGAGTGGGGGAGAATGTGGGACTCGCTCCCACGGGGAATGGGGGAGAATGTGGGACTCGCTCCCACGGGGGAGTGGGGGAGGATGTGGGATTCGCCGAAGGGCCTGTTTCCATGCTGTAAACCTCTATGACTGTGGGCTAGTCTATTTGGGAATGCGGTCATAATAATTCAGCCCACGAGGTACTATAGAACGTGGAGAGGTGGCGGTGTAGTGGGAACGTCACTGGGCTAGTAATCCAGAGGCCTCGCGGCTAATGCTCTGGGGACGCGGGTTCAAATCCCACCACGGTCAGCTGGTAGAATTTGAATTCGATTGATAAAGTCTGGAATTGTAAAGCCAGTTTCAGTCATGGGACAACAATCATCGATTGTCGTATCAGTAAACCCATCTGGGTTCACTGATGTCCTTCAGGGGAGGAAATCTGCCGTCCTTACCCGGTCTGGCCTACATGTGACTCCAGACCCCGCACACACGCAAGCAATGTGGTCGACTCTTAACTGCCCCCCTCTGAAATGGGCCGAGCGAGACACTCAGGGGGCAATTAGGAATGGGCAACAGATGCTGGGCTTTGCCCAGTGACGCCCCCACGCACACCCCCGTGGAAGAGGAGGTACGCAAAAGGTGATCTGATATTACAGCGCTGGGAGAGAGGAGGGGGGGGGGGTGCATAACTGATCATAAACTAATAAGTGGAAAGGATGGCGGGGTGAGGGTTGGGCAGAAAGGATGCGAGAGAGAGCAGACAGGAGTTGTTCCCAGATGTTCAGGGGGATCGAAGAACAAAATACAGCACAGGAAACAGGCCCTTCGGCCCTCCAAGCCCGCGCCGCCCCCTGGTCCAAACTAGACCATTCTTTTGTATCCCTCCATTCCCACTCCGTTCATGTGGCTGTCTAGATAAGTCTTAAACGTTCCCAGTGTGTCCGCCTCCACCACCTTGCCTGGCAGCGCATTCCAGGCCCCCACCACCCTCTGTGTAAAATACGTCCTTCTGATATCCGTGTTAAACCTCCCCCCCCTTCACCTTGAACCTATGACCCCTCGTGAACGTCACCACCGACCTGGGGAAAAGCTTCCCACCGTTCACCCTATCTATGCCTTTCATAATTTTACACACCTCTATTAAGTCCCCCCTCATCCTCCGTCTTTCCAGGGAGAAAAACCTTCCATTCCAATGGAACAATCCTTCCATTCCCATCCTATTCATGTATTCGTCTAGTTGCCCCATAAATGCCGCTATCGTACCCGCTCCCACCCCCTCCCCGGGCAGCGCATTCCAGACATTCACCCCCCTCTGTGTCAAAAAACTTACCTCGCACATCTCCTCTAAACTTCTCCCCTCGCACCTTAAACCTGTGCCCCCGAGTACTTGACTCTTCCACCCTGGGGAAAAAGCTTCTGACTATCCACTCTGTCCATGCCCCTCATAATCTTGTAGACTTCTATCAGGTCGCCCCTCAACCTCCGTCGTTCCAGTGAGAACAAACCAAGTTTCTCCAACCTCTCCTCACAGCTAATGCCCTCCATACCAGGCAATAGAACATAGAACAGTACAGCACAGAACAGGCCCTTCGGCCCACGATGTTGTGCCGAGCTTTATCTGAAACCAAGATCAAGCTATCCCACTCCCTATCATCCTGGTGTGCTCCATGTGCCTATCCAATAACCGCTTAAATGTTCCTAAAGTGTCTGACTCCACTATCACTGCAGGCAGTCCATTCCACACCCCAACCACTCTCTGCGTAAAGAACCTACCTCGGATATCCTTCCTATATCTCCCACCACGAACCCTATAGTTATGCCCCCTTGTAATAGCTCCATCCACCCGAGGAAATAGTCTTTGAACGTTCACTCTATACACGCTTACGGGTATATCCTGGTAAATCTTTTCTGTACCCTCTCCAAAGCCTCCACTATCCTTCTGGTAGTGTGGCGACCAGAATTGAACACTATATTTCAAGTGCGGCCTAACTCAGGTTCTATGAAGCAGCAACATGACTTGCCAATTTTTAAACTCAATACCCCGGCCGATGAAGGCAAGCATGCCGTATGCCTTCTTGACGACCTTCTCCACCTGCATTGCTACTTTCAGTGACCTGTGTACCTGTGCACCCAGATCCCTCTGCCTTCAATATCCCTAAGGATTCTCCCATTTACTGTGTAATTCCTACATGCGTTGGACCTTCCAAAATGCATTACCTCACACTTGGGGGGGAAACAAGGTTAAATGTAAGGGGTTCGGGACAGAGGGAAGTAGAAAGCGCTTCAGGTAGCGGGCTGTGAGGAGGTAGAAGCCGTTTCCCAGGTTCCCGATTGAGTCCGGAACGGTTCCAAAGCCGGGGAGGAGGGAGTTTGATGAGACGAGGGGCGCTCGATGTGCCTAGGACTGGATAGGGGAACACAGTGCTGGCGTCTCCACTCAGGAACAGGTGGCCCGTTCCTCGGCATTCCATCCAGCGTCCCCCCCGCCGTCACCGCGACGCCCGTACCCGCGTAGTTACGGCAGCCTCCAGCGGTGCTCCCCCGTCTCCAGGAGCCCTCGTACAGCGATGTGGTCCATTTGTGAATCTGATCCGACTTCAGGGCGTCGGGCGTCAAGTTACAGATTTCCAAACGGTTAAACTCCCTCTGGAAGTCGGCAAACGACATCCTGCCAGGAGGAAAAAGTGCGGGAAAAGGGTTATCCCAAAGAGCTGGAGGAGGCAGTCCAGTGCTGTACCTGTCCTGGGATTGTTTGATGGGGACAGTGTAGAGGGAGCTTTACTCTGTATCTAACCCCGTGCTGTACCTGTCCTGGGAGTGTTTGATGGGGGACAGTGTAGAGGGAGCTTTACTCTGTATCTAACCCCGTGCTGTACCTGTCCTGGGATTGTTTGATGGGGACAGTGTAGAGGGAGCTTTACTCTGTATCTAACCCCGTGCTGTACCTGTCCTGGGAGTGTTTGATGGGGGACAGTGTAGAGGGAGCTTTACTCTGTATCTAACCCCGTGCTGTACCTGTCCTGGGAGTGTTTGATGGGGGACAGTGTAGAGGGAGCTTTACTCTGTATCTAACCCCGTGCTGTACCTGTCCTGGGAGTGTTTGATGGGGGACAGTGTAGAGGGAGCTTTACTCTGTATCTAACCCAGTGCTGTGCCTGTCCTGGGAGTGTTTGATGGGGGACAGTGTAGAGGGAGCTTTACTCTGTATCTAACCCCGTGCTGTACCTGTCCTGGGAGTGTTTGATGGGGACAGTGTAGAGGGAGCTTTACTCTGTATCTAACCCCAAGCTGTACCTGTCCTGGGAGTGTTTGATGGGGGACAGTGTAGAGGGAGCTTTACTCTGTACCTAACCCCGTGCTGTACCTGTCCTGGGAGTGTTTGATGGGGACAGTGTAGAGGCAGCTTTACTCTGTATCTAACCCCGTGCTGTACCTGTCCTGGGAGTGTGTGATGGGGACAGTGTAGAGGCAGCTTTACTCTATCTAACCCCGTGCTGTACCTGTCCTGGGAGCGTTTGATGGGGACAGTGCAAAGGGAGCTTTACTCTGTATCTAACCCCGTGCTGTACCTGTCCTGGGAGTGTTTGATGGGGGACAGTGTAGAGGGAGCTTTACTCTGTATCTAACCCCGTGCTGTACCTGTCCTGGGAGTGTTTGATTGGGGACAGTGTAGAGGGAGCTTTACTCTGTATCGAACCCCGTGCTGTACCTGTCCTGGGAGTGTTTGATGGGGGGCAGTGTAGAGGGAGCTTTACTCTGTACCTAACCCCGTGTTGTACCTGTCCTGGGAGTGTTTGATGGGGGACAGTGTAGAGGGAGCTTTACTCTGTATCTAACCCCGTGCTGTACCTGTCCTGGGAGTGTTTGATGGGGGACAGTGTAGAGGGAGCTTTACTCTGTATCGAACCCCGTGCTGTACCTGTCCTGGGAGTGTTTGATGGGGGGCAGTGTAGAGGTAGCTTTACTCTGTATCTAACCCCGTGCTGTACCTGTCCTGGGAGTGTTTGATGGGGACAGTGTAGTGGGAGCTTTACTCTGTATCTAACCCCGTGCTGTACCTGTCCTGGGAGTGTTTGATGGGGGACAGTGTAGAGGGAGCTTTACTCTGTATCTAACCCCGTGCTGTACCTGTCCTGGGAGTGTTTGATAGGGGACAGTGTAGAGGGAGCTTTACTCTGTATCTCACTCCGTGCTGTCCCTGTGCTGGGAGTGTTTGATGGGGACAGTGTAGAGGGAACTTTACTCTGTATCTAACCCCATGCTGTACCTGTCCTGGGAATGTTGGATGGGGGACAGTGTAGAGGGAGCTTTACTCTGTATCTAACCCCGTGCTGTACCTGTCCTGGGAGTGTTTGATGGGGGACAGTGTAGAGGGAGCTTTACTCTGTATCTAACCCCGTGCTATACCTGTCCTGGGAGTGTTTGATGGGGGACAATGTAGAGGGAGCTTTACTCTGTATCTAACCCCGTGCTGTACCTGTCCTGGGAGTGTTTGATGGGGGACAGTGCAGAGGGAGCTTTACTCTGTATCTAACCCCGTGCTATACCTGTCCTGGGAGTGTTTGATGGGGGACAGTGCAGAGGGAGCTTTACTCTGTATCTAACCCCGTGCTGTACCTGTCCTGGGAGTGTTTGATGGGGGACAGTGTAGAGGGAGCTTTACTCTGTATCGAACCCCGTGCTGTACCTGTCCTGGGAGTGTTTGATGGGGACAGTGTAGAGGGAGCTTTACTCTGTATCTAACCCCGTGCTGTACCTGTCCTGGGAGTGTTTGATGGGGGACAGTCTAGAGGGAGCTTTACTCTGTATCTAACCCCGTGCGGTACCTGTCCTGGGAGTGTTTGATGGGGACAGTGTAGAGGGAGCTTTACTCTGTATCTAACCCCGTGCTGTACCTGTCCTGGGAGTGTTTGATGGGGACAGTGTAGTGGGAGCTTTACTCTGTATCGGCAGACCGGTGCAGACTCGCATGGTGGAATATCTGCAGACAGGTTGTGAATGAAGAGAGTATCGTGAATAGCTGGCTTCACGTCTGACGGATACGAACCTGCCACGAAGAATTAAAACGACGGTTCATTTCTTGCTGCATCTTGTTATCACCCGAGCTTCCCAGACATTTACCCTCCGCCAGCCAATCGCAATACTCACCAAAATTCACCATCTTCCAGTTTCACCCGCATCTGGTTGCACTCGGAGGGGTCGAGCTGGTTCCACTCGCGTGAGCTGCTCAGAACAGGAGACCAGCACATAGTTACTGATATACAACTGGTTAAAAACTAGCTGTAGGATAAGAATCACTCCCTGACACTCCAGTGCAGCACTGAGGCACTGCCGCACTGTGGGAGGGTCAGTGCTGAGGCACTGCCGCACTGTGGGAGGGTCAGTGCTGAGGGAGCGCCGCACTGTGGGAGGGTCAGTGCTGAGGGAGCGCCGCACTGTGGGAGGGTCAGTGCTGAGGGAGTGCTGCACTGTGGGAGGGTCAGAGCTGAGGGAGCGCCGCACTGTCGGAGGGTCAGTGCTGAGGGAGTGCCGCACAGTGGGAGGGTCAGTGCTGAGGGAGCGCCGCACTGTGGGAGGGTCAGTGCTGAGGGAGTGCCGCACTGTGGGAGGGTCAGTGCTGAGGGAGCGCCGCACTGTGGGAGGGTCAGAGCTGAGGGAGCGCCGCACTGTCGGAGGGTCAGTGCTGAGGGAGTGCCGCACTGTGGGAGGGTCAGTGCTGAGGGAGCGCCGCACTGTGGGAGGGTCAGTGCTGAGGGTGCGCCGCACTGTGGGAGGGTCAGTGCTGAGGGAGTGCCGCACTGTGGGAGGGTCAGTGCTGAGGGAGCGCCGCACTGTGGGAGGGTCAGTGCCGAGGGAGCGCCGCACTGTGGGAGGGTCAGTGCTGAGGGAGCGCCGCACTGTGGGAGGGTCGGTGCTGAGGGAGCGCCGCACTGTCGGAGGGAGCGCCGCACTGTCGGAGGGTCAGTGCTGAGGGAGCGCCGCACTGTGGGAGGGTCAGTGCTGAGGGAGTGCCGCACTGTGGGAGGGCCAGTGCTGAGGGAGCGCCGCACTGTGGGAGGGTCAGTGCTGAGGGAGCGCCGCACTGTGGGAGGGTCAGTGCTGAGGGAGTGCCGCACTGTCGGAGGGTCAGTACTGAGGGAGCGCCGCACTGTCGGAGGGTCAGTGCTGAGGGAGTGCCGCACTGTCGGAGGGTCAGTGCTGAGGGAGCGCTGCACTGTGGGAGGGTCAGTGCTGAGGGAGTGCCGCACTGTGGGAGGGTCAGTGCTGAGGGAGCGCCGCACTGTGGGAGGGTCAGTGCTGAGGGAGCGCCGCACTGTGGAAGGGTCAGTGCTGAGGGAGCGCTGCACTGTGGGAGGGTCAGTGCTGAGGGAGTGCCGCACTGTGGGAGGGTCAGTGCTGAGGGAGCGCTGCACTGTGGGAGGGTCAGTGCTGAGGGAGTGCCGCACCGTGGGAGGGTCAGTGCTGGGGGAGCGCTGCACTGTGGGAGGGTCAGTGCTGAGGGAGTGCCGCACTGTGGGAGGGTCAGTGCTGAGGGAGCGCCGCACTGTGGGAGGGTCAGTGGTGAGGGAGTGCCGCACTGTCGGAGGGTCAGTGCTGAGGGAGTGCCGCACTGTCGGAGGGTCAGTGCTGAGGGAGCGCCGCACTGTCGGAGGGTCAGTGCTGAGGGAGTGCCGCACTGTCGGAGGATCAGTGCTGAGGGAGTGCCGCACTGTCGGAGGGTCAGTGCTGAGGGAGCGCTGCACTGTGGGAGGGTCAGTGCTGAGGGAGTGCCGCACTGTGGGAGGGTCAGTGCTGAGGGAGCGCTGCACTGTGGGAGGGTCAGTGCTAAGGGAGCGCCGCACTGTGGAAGGGTCAGTGCTGAGGGAGCGCCGCACTGTGGGAGGGTCAGTGCTGAGGGAGCGCCGCACTGTCGGAGGGTCAGTGCTGAGGGAGCGCCGCACTGTGGGAGGGTCAGTGCTGAGGGAGCGCCGCACTGTGGGAGGGTCAGTGCCGAGGGATCGCCGCACTGTGGGAGGGTCAGTGCTGAGGGAGCGCCGCACTGTCGGAGGGTCAGTGCTGAGGGAGCGCCGCACTGTGGGAGGGTCAGTGCTGAGGGAGCGCCGCACTGTGGGAGGGTCAGTGCTGAGGGAGCGCCGCACTGTGGGAGGGTCAGTGCTGAGGGAGTGCCACATTGTGGGAGGGTCAGTGCTGAGGGAGTGCCGCACTGTGGGAGGGTCAGTGCTGAGGGAGCGCCGCACTGTCGGAGGGTCAGTGCTGAGGGAGCGCCGCACTGTGGGAGGGTCAGTGCTGAGGGAGTGCCACATTGTGGGAGGGTCAGTGCTGAGGGAGTGCCGCACTGTGGGAGGGTCAGTGCTGAGGGAGCGCCGCACTGTCGGAGGGTCAGTGCTGAGGGAGCGCCGCACTGTGGGAGGGTCAGTGCTGAGGGAGTGCCACATTGTGGGAGGGTCAGTGCTGAGGGAGTGCCGCACTGTGGGAGGGTCAGTGCTGAGGGAGCGCCGCACTGTCGGAGGGTCAGTGCTGAGGGAGTGCCGCACTGTGGGAGGGTCAGTGCTGAGGGAGCGCCGCACTGTGGGAGGGTCAGTGCCGAGGTAGCGCCGCACTGTGGGAGGGTCAGTGCTGAGGGAGTGCCGCACTGTGGGAGGGTCAGTGCTGAGGGAGCGCCGCACTGTGGGAGGGTCAGTGCTGAGGGAGCGCCGCACTGTGGGAGGGTCAGTGCTGAGGGAGTGCCACATTGTGGGAGGGTCAGTGCTGAGGGAGCGCCGCACTGTGGGAGGGTCAGTGCTGAGGGAGTGCCGCATTGTGGGAGGGTCAGTGCTGAGGGAGCGCCGCACTGTGGGAGGGTCAGTGCTGAGGGAGTGCCACATTGTGGGAGGGTCAGTGCTGAGGCAGTGCCACATTGTGGGAGGGTCAGTGCTGAGGGAGCGCCGCACTGTGGGAGGGTCAGTGCTGAGGGAGTGCCACATTGTGGGAGGGTCAGTGCTGAGGGAGTGCCACATTGTGGGAGGGTCAGTGCTGAGGGAGCGCCGCACTGTGGGAGGGTCAGTACTGAGGCAATGCCACATTGTCGGAGGATCAGTGCTGAGGGAGCGCCGCACTGTGGGAGGGTCAGTGCTGAGGGAGCGCCGCACTGTGGGAGGGTCAGTGCTGAGGGAGCGCCGCACTGTGGGAGGGTCAGTGCTGAGGGAGCGCCGCACTGTGGGAGGGTCAGTGCTGAGGGAGCGCCGCACTGTGGGAGGGTCAGTGCTGAGGGAGCGCTGCACTGTGGGAGGGTCAGTGCTGAGGGAGTGCCGCACTGTGGGAGGGTCAGTGCTGAGGGAGCGCTGCACTGTGGGAGGGTCAGTGCTGAGGGAGTGCCGCACTGTGGGAGGGTCAGTGCTGAGGGAGCGCTGCACTGTGGGAGGGTCAGTGCTGAGGGAGTGCCACACTGTGGGAGGGTCAGTGCTGAGGGAGCGCCGCACTGTGGGAGGGTCAGTGCTGAGGGAGCGCCGCACTGTCGGAGGGTCAGTGCTGAGGGAGTGCCGCACTGTGGGAGGGTCAGTGCTGAGGGAGCGCCGCACTGTGGGAGGGTCAGTGCTGAGGGAGTGCCGCACTGTGGGAGGGTCAGTGCTGAGGGAGCGCCGCACTGTGGGAGGGTCAGTGCTGAGGGAGCGCCGCACTGTCGGAGGGTCAGTGCTGAGGGAGAGCCGCACTGTCGGAGGGTCAGTGCTGAGGGAGCGCCGCACTGTCGGAGGGTCAGTGCTGAGGGAGCGCCGCACTGTGGGAGGGTCAGTGCTGAGGGAGTGCCGCACTGTGGGAGGGTCAGTGCTGAGGGAGCGCCGCACTGTGGGCGGGTCAGTGCCGAGGGAGCGCCGCACTGTGGGAGGGTCTGTGCTGAGGGAGCGCCGCACTGTGGGAGGGTCGGTGCTGAGGGAGCGCCGCACTGTCGGAGGGTCAGTGCTGAGGGAGCGCCGCACTGTGGGAGGGTCAGTGCTGAGGGAGTGCCGCACTGTGGGAGGGTCAGTGCTGAGGGAGCGCCGCACTGTGGGAGGGTCAGTGCTGAGGGAGCGCCGCACTGTGGGAGGGTCAGTGCTGAGGGAGCGCCGCACTGTCGGAGGGTCAATACTGAGGGAGCGCCGCACTGTCGGAGGGTCAGTGCTGAGGGAGTGCCGCACTGTGGGAGGGTCAGTGCTGAGGGAGCGCTGCACTGTCGGAGGGTCAGTGCTGAGGGAGTGCCGCACTGTCGGAGGGTCAGTGCTGAGGGAGCGCCGCACTGTGGGAGGGTCAGTGCTGAGGGAGCGCCGCACTGTGGGAGGGTCAGTGCTGAGGGAGTGCCGCACTGTGGGAGGGTCAGTGCTGAGGGAGCGCCGCACTGTGGGAGGGTCAGTGCTGAGGGAGTGCCGCACTGTGGGAGGGTCAGTGCTGAGGGAGCACCGCACTGTGGGAGCGTCAGTGCTGAGGGAGCGCCGCACTGTCGGAGGGTCAGTGCTGAGGGAGCGCCGCACTGTCGGAGGGTCAGTGCTGAGGGAGTGCCGCACTGTCGGAGGGTCAGTGCTGAGGGAGTGCCGCACTGTCGGAGGGTCAGTGCTGAGGGAGCGCTGCACTGTGGGAGGGTCAGTGCTGAGGGAGTGCCGCACTGTGGGAGGGTCAGTGCTGAGGGAGCGCTGCACTGTGGGAGGGTCAGTGCTGAGGGAGTGCCGCACTGTGGGAGGGTCAGTGCTGAGGGAGCGCCGCACTGTGGGAGGGTCAGTGCTGAGGGAGCGCCGCACTGTCGGAGGGTCAGTGCTGAGGGAGCGCCGCACTGTGGGAGGGTCGGTGCTGAGGGAGCGCCCCACTGTGGGAGGGTCAGTGCTGAGGGAGCGCCGCACTGCGGGAGGGTCAGTGCTGAGGGAGTGCCACACTGTCAGAGGGTCAGTACTGAGGGAGCGCCGCACTGTCGGAAAATCAGCGCTGAGGGAGTGCCGCACTGTGGGAGGGTCAGTGCTGAGGGAGTGCCGCACTGTCGGAGGGGCAGTGCTGAGGGAGTGCCGCACTGTCGGAGGGTCAGTGCTGAGGGAGCGCCGCACTGTCGGAGAATCAGTGCTGAGGGAATGTTGCACTGTCGGAGGATCAGTGCTGAGGGAGCGCCGCACTGTGGAGGGGCCAGTGCTGAGGGAGCGCCGCACTGTGGGAGGGTCAGTGCTGCGGGAGCGCCGCACTGTGGGAGGGTCAGTGCTGAAGGAGTGCCGCACTGTCAGAGAGTCAGTGCTGAGGGAGCGCCGCAATGTGGGAAGGTCAGTGCTGAGGGAGTGCCGCATTGTGGGAGGGTCAGTGCTGAGGGAGTGCCGCACTGTGGGAGGGTCAGCGCTGAGGGAGTGCCGCACTGTCAGAGAGTCAGTGCTGAGGGAGCGCCGCACTGTCTAAGGGTCAGTGCTGAGATGAATCAGGGCTGCATCAAGCCCTGTGCCAGGTTGTGGGAGAAGGTTAATATCGAAGGCATTTGCTGTTTAATTCAGTGGTTCTCCAATGGGCCACCAGGTGGGGGCAACGTGCCTTGTTCAAAACCCTTCGGAACACATTCTGAGGTTGCCAACTCCCCCAGGACGGGCCTGGTGACTCTGGGAATTGGGGAGAGGGCGGGGAGTGTTGTGTGGGTGCACGGGGAGTGTTGTGTGGGTGTGCGGGGAGTGTTGTGTGGGTGTGCGGGGAGTGCAGTGTGGGTGTACGGGGAGTGTTGTGTGGGTGTACGGGGAGTGTTGTGTGGGTGTGCGGGGAGTGTTGTGTGGGTGTACGGGGAGTGTTGTGTGGGTGTACGGGGAGTGTTGTGTGGGTGTGCGGGTAGTGTTGTGTGGGTGTACGGGGAGTGTTGTGTGGGTGTGCGGGTAGTGTTGTGTGGGTGTACGGGGAGAGCTGTGTGGGTGTACGGGGAGTGCTGTGTGGGTGTACGGGGAGTGTTGTGTGGGTGTACGGGGAGAGCTGTGTGGGTGTACGGGGAGTGCTGTGTGGGTGTACGGGGAGTGTTGTGTGGGTGTGCGGGTAGTGTTGTGTGGGTGTGCGGGGAGTGTTGTGTGGGTGTACGGGGAGTGTTGTGTGGGTGTACGGGGAGTGTTGTGTGGGTGTGCGGGGAGTGTTGTGTGGGTGTGCGGGGAGTGTTGTGTGGGTGTACGGGGAGTGTTGTGTGGGTGTACGGGGAGTGTTGTGTGGGTGTGCGGGGAGTGTTGTGTGGGTGTACGGGGAGAGCTGTGTGCGTGTGCGGGGAGTGCTGTGTGGGTGTGCGGGGAGTGTTGTGTGGGTGTGCGGGGAGTGTTGTGTGGGTGTACGGGGAGTGTTGTGTGGGTGTACGGGGAGAGCTGTGTGCGTGTGCGGGGAGAGCTGTGTGGGTGTGCGGGGAGAGCTGTGTGGGTGTGCGGAGAGTGTTGTGTGGGTGTGCGGGGAGTGTTGTGTGGGTGTGCGGGGAGTGCTGTGTGGGTGTGCGGGGAGTGCTCTGTGGGTGTACGGGGAGTGTTGTGTGGGTGTGCGGGGAGAGTTGTGTGGGTGTGCGGGGAGTGTTGTGTGGGTGTGCGGGGAGTGCTGTGTGGGTGTGCGGGGAGTGCTGTGTGGGTGTGCGGGGAGTGCTGTGTGGGTGTGCGGGGAGTGCTGTGTGGGTGTGCGGGGAGTGTTGTGTGGGTGTGCGGGGAGTGCTGTGTGGGTGCGGGGGGTGTTGTGTGGGTGTCCGGGAGTGTTGTGTGGGTGTACGGGGAGTGGTGTGTGGGTGTACGGGGAGTGCTGTGTGGGTGTGCGGGGAGAGCTGTGTGGGTGTATGGGGAGTGTTGTGTGGGTGTGCGGGGAGTGTTGTGTGGGTGTACGGGGAGTGCTGTGTGGGTGTGCGGGGAGAGCTGTGTGGGTGTGCGGGGAGTGTTGTGTGGGTGTGCGGGGAGTGCTGTGTGGGTGTACGGGGAGTGCTGTGTGGGTGTGCGGGGAGAGCTGTGTGGGTGTGCGGGGAGTGTTGTGTGGGTGTGAGGGGAGTGCTGTGTGGGTGTACGGGGAGTGTTGTGTGGGTGTACGGGAATGCTCTGTGGGTGTACGGGGAGTGCTGTGGGTGTACGGGAATGCTCTGTGGGTGTACGGGGAGTGCTGTGTGGGTGTACGGGGAGTGTTGTGTGGGTGTGCAGGGAGTGCTGTGTGGGTGTGCGGGGAGTGCTGTGTGGGTGTGCGGGGAGTGCTGTGTGGGTGTGCGGTGAGAGCTGTGTGGGTGTGCTGGGAGTGTTGTGTGGGTGTGCGGGGAGTGCTGTGTGGGTGTGCGGGGAGTGCTGTGTGGGTGTGCGGGGAGTGCTGTGTGGGTGTGCGGGGAGTGCTGTGTGGGTGTGCGGTGAGAGCTGTGTGGGTGTGCGGGGAGTGCTATGTGGGCGTACGGGGAGTTCTGTGTGGGTGCACGGGGAGTGCTGTGTGGGTGTACGGGGAGTGTTGTGTGGGTGTGCGGGGAGAGCTGTGTGGGTGTACGGGGAGTGCAGTGTGGGTGTGCGGGGAGTGTTGTGTGGGTGCACTGGGAGTGCTGTGTGGGTGTGCGGGGAGTGTTGTGTGGGTGTACGGGGAGAGTTGTGTGGGTGTACGGGGAGTGTTGTGTGGGTGTGCGGGGAGTGTTGTGTGGGTGCACGGGGAGAATTATGTGGGTGTGCGGGGAGAGCTGTGTGGGTGTGCGGGGAGAGTTGTACGGGTGTACGGGGAGAGCTGTGTGGGTGTACGGGGAGTGTTGTGTGGGTGCACTGGGAGTGCTGTGTGGGTGTGCGGGGAGTGTTGTGTGGGTGTGCGGGGAGAGTTGTACGGGTGTACGGGGAGAGCTGTGTGGGTGTGCGGGGAGAGTTGTACGGGTGTACGGGGAGAGCTGTGTGGGTGTACGGGGAGTGCTGTGTGGGTGTGCGGGGAGTGTTGTGTGGGTGTACGGGGAGTGCTGTGTGGGTGCAGCAGGGGGGGTTGTGTGGGTGTACGGGGAGTGTTCTGTGGGTGCACGGGGAGAGCTGTGTGGGTGTGCGGGGAGAGCTGTGTGGGTGTACGGGGAGAGCTGTGTGGGTGTACGGGGAGTGTTGTGTGGGTGTACGGGGAGTGTTGTGTGGGTGTACGGGGAGTGTTGTGTGGGTGTACGGGGAGTGTTGTGTGGGTGTACGGGGAGTGTTGTGTGGGTGTGCGGGGAGAGCTGTGTGGGTGTACGGGAAGAGCTGTGTGGGTGTGTGGGGAGAGCTGTGTGGGTGTACGGGGAGTGCTGTGTGGGTGTGCGGGGAGTGTTGTGTGGGTGTACGGGGAGTGTTGTGTGGGTGTACGGGGAGTGCTCTGTGGGTGTACGGGGAGTGTTGTGTGGGTGTACGGGGAGTGTTGTGTGGGTGTACGGGGAGTGTTGTGTGGGTGTACGGGGAGTGTTGTGTGGGTGTACGGGGAGTGCTGTGTGGGTGTACGGGGAGTGCTCTGTGGGTGTGCGGGGAGAGCTGTGTGGGTGTACGGGGAGTGTTGTGTGGGTGTACGGCGAGTGTTGTGTGGGTGTACGGGGAGTGCTCTGTGGGTGTGCGGGGAGTGCTGTGTGGGTGTACGGGGAGAGCTGTGTGGGTGTACGGGGAGTGTTGTGTGGGTGTACGGGGAGTGTTGTGTGGGTGTGCGGGGAGTGTTGTGTGGGTGTACGGGGAGTGTTGTGTGGGTGTACGGGGAGTGTTGTGTGGGTGTACGGGGAGTGCTGTGTGGGTGTGTGGGGAGAGCTGTGTGGGTGTACGGGGAGTGCTGTGTGGGTGTGCGGGGTTTGCTGTGTGGGGTTGTTGTGTGGGTGTGCGGGGATTGCTGTGTGGGTGTGCGGGGATTGTTGTGTGGGGTTGTTGTGTGGGTGTACGGGGAGTGTTGTGTGGGTGTACGGGGAGTGCTGTGTGGGGTTGTTGTGTGGGTGTGCGGGGATTGTTGTGTGGGGTTGTTGTGTGGGGTTGTTGTGTGGGTGTATGGGGAGTGTTGTGTGGGTGTACGGGGAGTATTGTGTGGGTGTACGGGGAGAGTTGTGTGGGTGTGCGGGGATTGCTGTGTGGGGTTGTTGTGTGGGTGTGCGGGGAGAGCTGTATGGGTGTACGGGGAGTGCTGTGTGGGTGTACGGGGAGTGCTGTGTGGGGTTGTTGTGTGGGTGTGCGGGGATTGTTGTGTGGGGTTGTTGTGTGGGTGTATGGGGAGTGTTGTGTGGGTGTACGGGGAGTATTGTGTGGGTGTACGGGGAGAGTTGTGTGGGTGTGCGGGGATTGCTGTGTGGGGTTGTTGTGTGGGTGTGCGGGGAGAGCTGTATGGGTGTACGGGGAGTGCTGTGTGGGTGTACGGGGAGTGCTGTGTGGATGTACGGGGAGTGTTGTGTGGGTGTACGGGGAGTGCTGTGTGGGTGTACGGGGAGTGTTGTGTGGGTGTACGGGGAGTGCTGTGTGGGTGTACGGGGAGTGTTGTGTGGGTGTGCGGGGAAGTTGGGTGTTGTGTTCACACTGACTCCACCCCGACAGACAATGGCCGCAGTGACCACCCCCTCATTGCGGTCAGTCTGTTAAAGGCGGGTCGCTCCCTCCCTGGGCTCGGGCACTCTCTGGTAAATGAGGGGGTATTCGGCCAGAGGCCGGGGACCGCGGAGTGGGGGACATTGGGGCCCTCCCCTGCCGCACTGTCCGGGGCTGTTTATAACACTTCCCTGACTCGGCAGCTTGCCGCAGCCTGTGGAGTTTACCTCGGGGAGGGAAGGGATTTGAACTGAAAGCAGATCGCTGGCTTCATGTCCACACCTGTCACATTGCGCACCCAGCTGCTGTTCCGCATCCCTCCAGCTGCCCGGGGCTAAACTCGGCAATTCCACCACCCACCCAAACCTCTCCACTCCCTCCCTCTGCCTCCCTCCCTCCCTCTCTCCGCCTCCCTCCCTCTCTCCCTCTGCCTCCCTCTCTCCCTCTGCCTCCCTCCATCTCCCTCTCCCTCTCCCTCCCTCCCTCAGCCTCCCTCCCTCTCTCTCTCCCTCTGCCTCCCTCCCTCTCTCTCCCTCCCTCTCTCCCTCTGCCTCCCTCCCTCCCTCTCTCCCTCTGCCTCCCTCCCTCCCTCTCTCCCTCTGCCTCCCTCCCTCTCTCCCTCCCTCCATCTCCCTCTCCCTCTTCCTCCCTCCCTCTCTCCCTCAGCCTCCCTCCCTCTCTCTCCCTCTGCCTCCCTCCCTCTCTCTCCCTCCCTCTCTCCCTCTGCCTCCCTCCCTCCCTCTCTCCCTCTGCCTCCCTCCCTCTCTCTCCCTCCGCCTCCCTCTCTTCCTCTGCCTCCCTCCCTCTCTCTCCCTCCCTCTCTCCCTCAAGGCACTGTTAAACCCAACCCCTGTGATTGGGGGTTGTCTGTGGCGCGTGAGGCATTGACATGGCTCAGGCTGGCTTGGTGTTTGGAATCATTTGATGACAGTACTTGGCAAACACCCTTATTCCTTCAAGGATGTGATATAATTAACACAGCCGCTCCTGGGTTGGACGGGTAAACTCTAGACACTGCCACTGACACCCACAACAAAAATTCAACCGCATACCAAAGCTCGGAGAGGATGGGCGAGGCCTGGGCGAGAGGATTGTGCACAGTTCTGGGCCCCGAGTCCATGCAGAGGAAGATGCACTCATTTCTTTTAGATAAATTCTTTCACAGGGTGTGGGTATCGCTGGCCAGGCTCGGTACCTACCCCCCATCCCTAATTACCCCCCCCCCTTGAGAAGATGGTGGGTGAGCCGCCAGCTTGAACCCACTGCAGTCCCTGTGTGTGGTGTAGGTACACCCACCGTGCTGTTAGGGAGGGAGTTCCAGGATTTTGATTGGACATCAGTCAGTCCCCGTGTGTGTGGTGTAGGTACACCCACAGTGCTGTTAGGGAGGGACTTCCAGGATTGTGATTGGACATCAGTCAGTCCCCGTGTGTGGTGTAGGTACACCCACAGTGCTGTTAGGGAGGGAGTTCCAGGATTGTGATTGGACATCAGTCAGTCCCTGTGTGTGGTGTAGGTACACCCACCGTGCTGTTAGGGAGGGAGTTCCAGGATTGTGATTGGACATCAGTCAGTCCCCGTGTGTGTGGTGCAGGTACACCCACAGTGCTGTTAGGGAGGGAGTTCCAGGATTTTGATCCCAGCCACAGTGAAGGAACGGCCGATATATTTCCAAGTCGGGATGGTGAGTGGCTCGAAGGGGGGAACTTGCAGGTGGGGGTGTTCCCCATGTGTCTGCTGCACCCCCCCTTGTCCTTCTAGGTGGTAGAGGTGGCGGGTTTGGAAGGTGCTGTCGAAGGAGCCTTGGCGAGTCGCTGCAGTGCATCTTGTAGATGGTACACACTGCTGCCACTGTGCGTCGGTGGGGGAGGGAGTGAGTGTTTGTGGTTAGCGTGTCGATCGAGTGGGGCTGCTTTGTCCTGGATGGTGTCGAGCTTCTCGAGTGTTGTTGGGAGCCGCACCCATCCAGGCAAGTGGGGAGTGTTCCATCACACTCCTGACTTGTGTCCTTGTAGATGGTGGACAGGCTTTGGGGGGAGTCAGGAGGTGAGTTACTCTCCGCAGGATTCCCAGTGGACAGGCTTTGGGAGGGAGTCAGGAGGTGAGTTACTCTTTGCAGGATTCCCAGTGGACAGGCTTTGGGAGGGAGTCAGGAGGTGAGTTACTCTCCGCAGGATTCCCAGTGGACAGACTTTGAGGGGGGGAGTCAGGAGGTGAGTTACTCTCCGCAGGATTCCCAGCCTCTGCCCTGCTCTGGTAGCCACAGTATTTATATGGTTGGGTCCAGTTCAGTTCCTGGTCAGTGGGAACCCCCCAGGATGTTGATAGTTGGTACAAATAATATTGGAAATGAGGGGTTAAGGGGCGAGATTAGAGACTGATTCTCTGTGGAACAGGGAAGGTTGAGGAGGAGATTGACTCAAGGTGCCCACAACCAGGAAGGGTTTGAAGAGAGTGAATAAGGAGAAAGTGTCGCCGTGTGACAGGAGGGTGGGGAACCACAGGATGTGGAGTCGGGAAAAGAACCAGAGTGCGGGGAGATGAGGGGAATGTTCGTTTTATTTACAGTGGGATTTTACGGTCTGGTTCGTCCTGGGAGCTTCAGATCCCGACGTCAACAGACCTTTCCGTGGCCCGGCCCTCGCCCGCTCCGGCGAGGGGGACGATAGAACTCCGGCCCGCGAGTTGTTGCGATCTGCCTGAAAGGGCAACGGACGGAAGCAGATTCTTTGGGAAGTTTCCAGAAGCCGGGGCGGGGGGGGGCGGAATTGAAGATTCAATATTCACATGGTTACAGAGGAAGTGAAGTGGGGACAAACCGGACGGCTGTTCCCAAATGGCCACTGCAGGCTTGATGGGCTGAATGGACTCCTTTACGTGCTCCGTCATTCAATGGGAGTAAAGATAGGGAAACGGTGATCCGTGCCGCACTGTCCGGGTGACTACTCAGCATGCGGGACTCCCCTGTATCAATCCCCAAACTAATCCCACTGCCTCGCTCTCCCCCATAGCCCTGTATCAATCCCCAAACTAATCCCACTGCCTCGCTCTCTCCCCATAGCCCTGTATCAATCCCCAAACTAATCCCACTGCCCCGCTCACTCCCCATCGCCCTGTATCAATCCCCAAACTCATCCCACTGCCCCACTCTCTCCCCATAGCCCTGTATCAATCCCCAAACTAATCCCATTGCCTCGCTCTCTCCCCATAGCCCTGTATCAATCCCCAAACTAATCCCACTGCCCCACTCTCTCCCCATAGCCCTGTATCAATCCCCAAACTAATCCCACTGCCCCGCACTCTCCCCATAGCCCTGTATCAATCCCCAAACTAATCCCACTGCCCCGCACTCTCCCCATAGCCCTGTATAAATCCCCAAATTAATCCCACTGCCCCACTCTCTCCCCATAGCCCTGTATCAATCCCCAAACTAATCCCACTGCCCTGCTCTCTCCCCATAGCCCTGTATCAATCCCCAAACTAATCCCACTGTCCCACTCTCTCCCCATAGCCCTGTATCAATCCCCAAACTAATCCCACTGCCCCACTCACTCCCCATAGCCCTGTATCAACCCCCAAACTAATCCCACTGCCCCGTGCTCTCCCCATAGCCCTGTATCAATCCCCAAACTACCCCCACTGCCCCGCTCTCTCCCCATAGCCCTGTATCAATCCCCAAACTAATCCCACTGCCCCGCACTCTCCCCATAGCCCTGTATCAATCCCCAAACTAATCCCACTGTCCCACTCTCTCCCCATAGCCCTGTATCAATCCCAAACTAATCCCACTGCCCCGCCCTCTCCCCATAGCCCTGTATCAATCCCCAAACTAACCCCACTGCCCCGCTCTCTCCCCATAGCCCTGTATCAATCCCCAAACTAATCCCACTGTCCCACTCTCTCCCCATAGCCCTGTATCAATCCCCAAACTAATCCCACTGCCCCCGCTCTCTCCCCATAGCCCTGTATCAATCCCCAAACTAATCCCACTGTCCCACTCTCTCCCCATAGCCCTGTATCAATCCCCAAACTAATCCCACTGCCTCGCTCTCCCCCTTAGCCCTGTATCAATCCCCAAACTAATCCCACTGCCCCGCTCTTTCCCCATAGCCCTGTATCAACCCCCAAACTAATCCCACTGCCCCGTGCTCTCCCCATAGCCCTGTATCAATCCCCAAACTACCCCCACTGCCCCGCTCTCTCCCCATAGCCCTGTATCAATCCCCAAACTAATCCCACTGCCCCGCACTCTCCCCATAGCCCTGTATCAATCCCCAAACTAATCCCACTGCCCCGCACTCTCCCCATAGCCCTGTATCAATCCCCAAACTACTCCCACTGTCCCGCTCTTTCCCCATAGCCCTGTATCAATCCCCAAACTAATCCCACTGCCCCGCTCTCTCCCCATAGCCCTGTATCAATCCCCAAGCTAATCCCACTGCCCCACTCACTCCCCATAGCCCTGTATCAATCCCCAAACTAACCCCACTAATCCCCGGGGGATTCAGACTGATCACTGAGGGGAAATGGATCTCAGGATCCTGTCTCCTCCAAGGCCCTGGAGGTTTACCCCCTGATCCCACGCCAGTCAGCCGGGCACGCTTGGCGGAGAAGGGCATTCCTTCCAGGAGATTGGGCGCACGGGGAGGTCCGCGGACAATCCCACCTACCTGTCACTCCAGGCTCCGGTCCATTCCACCTCTCCCCATGGGTTTCTCAGTCGCACCAGTTTGACCAAACCTCCACGACACGGGACCTGGGACAGAGCAGAGAGCACAGTCCATTACTCAGCAACAGAGAGCACAGTCGCTCTCTAATAGAGAGTGGGTGAGAGAGGGAGAGAGCGTCTGCGGGTGCCGTGTCTGCGGGCACCGTGTCTGCGGGCGCCGTGTCTGCGGGCGCCGTGTCTGCGGGCGCCGTGTCTGCGGGCGCCGTGTCTGCGGGCGCCGTGTCTGCGGGCGCCGTGTCTGCGGGCCCCGTGTCTGCGGGCCCCGTGTCTGCGGGCCCCGTGTCTGCGGGCCCCGTGTCTGCGGGCCCCGTGTCTGCGGGCCCCGTGTCTGCGGGCGCCGTGTCTGCGGGCGCCGTGTCTGCGGGCGCCGTGTCTGCGGGCGCCGTGTCTGCGGGCGCGTGTCTGCGGGCGCCGTGTCTGCGGGCGCCGTGTCTGCGGGCGCCATGTCTGCGGGCGCCGTGTCTGCGGGCCCCGTGTCTGCGGGCGCCGTGTCTGCGGGCGCCGTGTCTGCGGGCGCCGTGTCTGCGGGCGCCGTGTCTGCGGGCGCGTGTCTGCGGGCGCCGTGTCTGCGGGCGCCGTGTCTGCGGGCGCCATGTCTGCGGGCGCCGTGTCTGCGGGCGCCGTGTCTGCGGGCCCCGTGCCTGCGGGTGCCAGGTCTGCGGGCGCGGCATCTGCGAGCGGTGTGTGATTACAAGCCCCATGTGTTGAGGACCGGTTGTTGCAGACTGACCTCCTTGACCCCGGTCAGAGAGTAAGCGTGACCTTTGACCAGCTTCTTAAAGGTTACGGCCTCCATGTCGAACGCACTGGTTATCTGAGGAAACAAAATGGAGGCAGAGTCTTCAGGAGCCTCATTTAACACCAGTTACAGACCCCAGCGACGGGGAGCGGCAGAGAGGTGGGGGAATTAGAATCCAAACACCTCCCTGTACGGGTCCCAAACCGCCCCCCCCCCCCCCCCGCCCCCCCCCCCCCCCCCCCCCCCACCCTGCAATGACCCAGTCGACAGAGAAAGCGAGACACTCACGAGAACGTAGAGTAACCCTCAAGCACCGGGAGCTGGAAGGACCCATGGGGCATTAGCCAGGAACCGTGGGTCAAAGGGCAACTAGGCGCGAACCCCAGGGGAGTCACTGACTGAGAGCAGGAGCGGAAAACCTGCCCGCCATCACTCCTGCAGGCTCCGTGGGTGGCACGGTGGTTAGCACTGCTGCCTCACAGCGCCAGGGACCCGGGTTCGATTCCCGGCTTGGGTCACTGTCTGTGTGGAGTCTGCACGTTCTCCCCGTGTCTGCGTGGGTTTCCTCCGGGTGCTCCGGTTTCCTCCCACAGTCCAACGATGTGCAGGTTAGGGGGATCGGCCGTGCTAAATTGACCCTAGTGTCAGGGAGATTAGCCAGGTGAATATGTGGGGTTACGGGGATAGGGCCTGGGTGGGATTGTGGTCGGGGCAGACTCGATGGGCCTTCGGCCTCCTCCTGCACTGTCGGGATTCTATAATTTCCTGCCCAGCCCTAGTTGCCCTCAGAAGGTGTAGGTTAGTGGTCCGATGTCAGGGAGGGTCTGTCGCCGGGGTAACTTCAGAGACCCAATGAGGCCGGAGGGAGATTGGGAGTCACCATGCAAGTCCAGTCCGGGTAGCCCTCCCCAGAGAGGCCTGGCTGGGTTTATAACGATAGCTTCGGAACGGGAGGAGGCCATTCAGCCCATCGACCCTGCTCCACCATCCACAATCATGGCTGATCGGACATTTCAATGCCTTTTACCCACCCGATCCCGGTAACCCTCTTGTGAATCAGGAACCTATCAATCTCTACCTCGAACACACTCAGCGACTGAGCTTCCCCCCTGGGGGCAGAGAATTCCAACCATTCACCACCCTCTGGGTGAAGAAATTTCTCCCTATCTCGGTCCTAATTAGCTTCCCCCTTATTTTGAAATTGTGCCCCCTGGTTCTCGACTCCCCACCTTACCCACATCTTACCCACATCTCCCCCTGCCTATTCCATTCAGTATCTTGTAGCGTTCAGTGAGATCTCCTCTTGTTCTGTGAAGCTTCAAGAGAATACAAGTCCTGTTTCTCCCAATCTCTCTTCGTAAAGACAGTCCCGCCATCCCCGGGAACGAGTCTGGTGAACTTTTGCCGCACTCACTCTGTGGTAATAATGTCCTTTCTGAGGTAAGGGGACCAAAACTGCCCGCAGCAGTCCAGATGTGATCTAACCAAGCTTCTATACAACTGAAGCCACACCTCACGACTCCCGCACTCAAACCCTCACGCGATAAAGACTAACATTCCATTAGCCTCCCTCACAGCTTGCTGCAGCTATACGTAGGTCTTCAGTGATTTATAGATAAAGACACCCAGGTCTCTTTGTACATTATGAGTGCAACGGTGGTTGGCACTGCTGCCTCACAGCGCCAGGGACCCGGGTTCGATTCCTGCCTTGGGTCACCGTCCGCGCGGAGTCTGCACATTCTCCCCGTGTCTGCGTGGGTTTCCTCCGGGTGCTCCGGTTTCCCAACCCCTCCGATATTCCCAACTTCTCCGATATTCCCGAGGCTTGGGACATTCCCGACTCCAGCCCAAGTAAGCATAGCAGACGCGGCACTTACATCTATGGAGCATCCCATGAGGGAGCCACGTTCCAGGGCTTTCTGGATAATCCGGTAAAGGTCCGCCGGTGATTTGCCGAGGTCATACATTTCAGTCACCCCTCCCGTGAAGTCTTCAAAGCCTTCCGACGTGCTTCCGCCGGACAGCGCTTCATAGCAACCACTTAACCTGGGAGAGCGGGGGGGACACAGAGAGAGAGAGAGCGGGGGGACAGAGAGAGAGAGAGCGGGGGACAGAGAGAGAGAGCGGGGACACACACAGAGAGAGAGAGCGGGGGGACACAGAGAGAGAGAGCGGGGGGACAGAGAGAGAGAGAGCGGGGGGACAGAGAGAGAGAGAGCGGGGGACAGAGAGAGAGAGCGGGGACACACAGAGAGAGAGAGAGCGGGGGGACACAGAGAGAGAGAGCGGGGGACAGAGAGAGGAGGTGAGAGAGTGGGAGGTCAGAGAGGAGGAGAGAGAAAGAGAGAGAGAGAGAGAGGGGACAGAGAGAGAGAGAGGGAGTGTGGGACACAGAGAGAGAGAACGGGAATGACAGAAGGAGTGAGGGGGTGACAGAAGGAGGAAGGGAGACAGGAGCAGAAAAAGAGATGGAGCGAGAGATGGACAGAGTGAGCAACAGCGATGGACGGAGAACAGGGGGGGAAGTGCAGGGAGATAACAGAGATAGGGAGATGACAGATCAGAGTGAAGCAGTGTGATAAACGGACGGGGGCAGAGCAGATAAAGTTTGAAATGATTATCGGGTGAGATGGAGGATGCAGGACGATATTGATACTGAATAAAAGGTCTGGTTCTCGGAATTTGAGATAAGTGTTTGGCAGCGAGAGCAGTTTCTGGGTCTGGAGTCAATGAGGAGGAGGGAGGGGCTTGTTAATATTCACAGCGAGGGGACGGTTCAGACTGGCCCGACTTCTCTCTGCATCTGGAGGCTCTTTAGAGGCTACATTTTAGCCTCTCCGCCTCACCTGCGCGGTTCAGCAGATTCCAGACGCCTGTCTGGAATGAAGTTACTGTGAAAATCCCCCTAGTCGCCACACTCCTGTTCTGGGTTACACTGAGGGAGAATTTAGCACCCTAACCCCCGCACATCTTTCGGACTGTGGGAGGAAACCGGAGCACCCGGAGGAAACCCACGCAGACACGGGGGGAGAATGTGCAAACTCCACACAGACGGTCACCCAAGCCGGGAATCGAACCCGGGTCCCTGGCGCTGTGAGGGCAGCAGTGCTAACCCACTGCACCACCGTGAGTTTGGATTCCAGATTTTTATGGATGGAATTTAAATTGTACCCATCTGCTGTGGTGGGATTCGAACGCAGGACCTCAGGACTCTGGATTACTAGCGCAGAGGAATTTCACAGTAACTTCATTGCAGTGTTAATGTACGCCTTACTTGTGACACTAATAAATAAACTTTAACAGTGACAGTGGGCCTTGCTAAAAAATTGCCCCTTAGTGTCCTGAGATGCGTAGGTTAGAGGGATTAGCGGGTAAATATGTAGGGATGTGGGGGTAGGGCCTGGGTGGGATTGTGATCGGTGCAGACTCGATGGGCCAAATGGCCTCTTTCTGTACTGTAGCGTTTCTATTCTATGATTTCTGATACCAGCACAGTCCTGTCTCCCTTTATGGACAGTAAGTAGTCTCACAACACCAGGTTAAGGTCCAACAGGTCGCACGAGCTTTCGGAGCGTTGCCCCTTCATTATGGTGAGTGAGGGTGGCAGTGACAATACCACGACGCCTTTACGCAACGGGGAGTGGCGGGGGGGCGTTAGGATTTGCAAGGCACTGGCCGATGGGGCCAGATTCAACAGCAGCCTTCGAATAAAGAAGTGCCGAAAATCTTCGGGGACGTTGGGAGGACGCTGAGAGACCGACTGGTTTGCGGTGACGACGGGAAGGGCTGGGGAGATGAATTGAACTCAGTTACGCCGCTCCCCCACCCCCGAGTCTGCTCGCCCCCTGTCTAGACTCGCACAGGGAGGGTGGAGGGAGGGAACTGTCACCGAGCGAGCGAGCGGCCTGCGACTGGGCTCACTTGGCATAGGCTTTCTCCAACAGCGCGCTCCAGAACTCGTTGCGCGCGGCGGAATGCACAAAGACCAGCTTGCCATCTTTTACCGGGAGCTGATCGTCAATGACCACGTCCACCCATTCGCCAAACTGCCAGAACTGCGAGGAGAGAGAGAGAGAGATGACGATGATACTCAAGATCTTCCCCCTCCCGTCCACCGCCCCCCCGCCCCACCTTCCCCCTCCCCAGCTCCCCTGCCCTCCCGGTATACCTGGAAATGGAATATTCCGCAGTACTGGTGCTGGAAACTCTGTCCGTGCGGCACCACCCGATGCAAGATTCTCTCATTCAGCGTCAAGGAGGCAATGGCAGCCAAGAGCCAGCAGTCACCTGCAAGGGCACAGCAACACCGGTCAGGGAGGGCCAGCAGGAGAGCGATGGGCCGAAGGGTCTGCCTGTTGAGGGGGTGGGGGAAAGAGAGGCGGGAGGGGCAGGAGGCCAACTGGGCTCTTTTAAGGTCAGGAGCATCGGCAAGTGGACCTGGAAATTTTTTGGACGGAGTCGGGGGGGGGGGAACAGGGAGAAACTCTCCCCACGCGTCAACGGGTCGGTAACGGGTTCGAAGGGGTCAGATCGAAGGGGTAAACACGGGAGGGAGTGGAAAATGTTATAAAGCGGAGGTTACAGAGATAGGGAGGGTTGTAGGGGCTGGAGGAGGTTACAGAGATAGGGAGGGGGTGTAGGGGCTGGAGGAGGTTACAGAGATAGGGAGGGGGTGTCGGGGCTGGAGGAGGTTACAGAGATAGGGTGGGTGGTCGGGGCTGGAGGAGGTTACAGAGATAGGGAAGGGGTGTAGGGGCTGGAGGGGGTTCCAGAGATAGGGAGGGGTGTAGGGGCTGGAGGAGGTTACAGAGATAGGGAGGGGATGTAGGGGCTGGAGGAGGTTAGAGATAGGGAGGGTGGTAGGGGCTGGAGGAGGTTACAGAGATAGGGAAGGGGTGTAGGGGCTGGAGGGGGTTACAGAGATAGGGTGGGGTGTCGGGGCTGGAGGAGGTTACAGAGATAGGGAGGGGTGTAGGGGCTGGAGGAGGTTACAGAGATAGGGAGGGGGTGTAGGGGGCTGGAGCAGGTTACAGAGATAGGGAGGGGGTGTAGGGGCTGGAGGAGGTTACAGAGATAGGGGGTGGTATGGGCTGGAGGAGGTTACAGAGATAGGGAGGGTTGTAGGGGCTGGAGGAGGTTACAGAGATAGGGAGGGGTGTAGGGGCTGGAGGAGGTTACAGAGATAGGGAGGGGTGTAGGGGCTGGAGGGGGTTACAGAGATAGGGAGGGGTGTAGGGGCTGGAGGGGGTTACAGAGATAGGGAGGGGTGTAGGGACTGGAGGAGGTTACAGAGATAGGGAGGAGTGTAGGGGCTGGGGGAGGTTACAGAGATAGGGAGGGGTGTAGGGGCTGGAGGGGGTTACAGAGATAGGGAGGGGTGTAGGGGCTGGAGGGGGTTACAGAGATAGGGAGGGGTGTAGGGACTGGAGGAGGTTACAGAGATAGGGAGGGGTGTAGGGGCTGGAGGAGGTTACAGAGATAGGGAGGGGTGTAGGGGCTGGAGGGGGTTACAGAGATAGGGAGGGGTGCAGAGGCTGGAGGAGGTTACAGAGATAGGGAGGGGTGTAGGGGCTGGAGGGGGTTACAGAGATAGGGAGGGGTGTAGGGGCTGGAGGGGGTTACAGAGATAGGGAGGGGTGTAGGGGCTGGAGGAGGTTACAGAGATAGGGAGGGGTGTAGGGGTTGGAGGAGATTACAGAGATAGAGAGGGGGTTGTCGGGCCTGGAGGGGATTGCAGAGATAGGGAGGGGCCCCAATCCAGCCAGGCCTAGTTCCCTGGGGGACAGAGATCCAATCCCTGGCTCCCAGGCCTGGTTCACTGGGTGGGGGGAGGGAGAGGGGGGTGGAAACTTAAATAAATCCTCGGAGGCAGAAGCCCCTTCACCCAAATCCCTTTATTTACAAGCCCGACAACAGCATACAGAGTGCTTTCAGTTCGCTGTCTACAGTTGGAGTCATGATGTGGAGATGTCGGCGTTGGACTGGGGTAAACACAGTAAGAGTTCTTACTACAGCTGGAGTCCCAGAGGAACTGACACGCCTGGTTAAATACAAAGCAAGAAGCTCCCTGATTGGCCCAGCAATTTGGCCCTTAATCAGGGAGCTCCGAATCTCACAGACACACCTCAATTGCCTGATTAAAGTCGTTACAGATACAGACATCTAGGCCCCTGGCTCCCAGGCCTGATTCACTGCGGGGACAGGGACCCAGCCCCTGGCTCCCAGGCCTGGTTCACTGCGGGGACAGGGACCCAGCCCCTGGCTCCCAGGCCTGGTTCCCTGCGGGTTCAGAGACCCAGTCCCCGGCTCCCAGGCCTGATTCACTGCGGGTTCAGAGACCCAGCCCCTGGCTCCCAGGCCTGGTTCTCTAGCGGGGTTGGACAGAGACCCAGTCCCCGGCTCCCAGGCCTGGTTCACTGCGGGTTCAGAGACCCAGTCCCTGGCTCCCAGGCCTGGTTCTCTAGCGGGGTTGGACAGAGACCCAGTCCCTGGCTCCCAGGCCTGATTCACTGCGGGTTCAGAGACCCAGTCCCTGGCTCCCAGGCCTGATTCACTGCGGGTTCAGAGACCCAGTCCCTGGCTCCCAGGCCTGATTCACTGCGGGTTCAGAGATCCAGTCCCTGGCTCCCAGGCCTGATTCACTGCGGGTTCAGAGATCCAGTCCCTGGCTCCCAGGCCTGGTTCACTGCGGGTTCAGAGATCCAGTCCCTGGCTCCCAGGCCTGATTCACTGCGGGTTCAGAGACCCAGTCCCTGGCTCCCAGGCCTGATTCACTGCGGGTTCAGAGATCCAGTCCCTGGCTCCCAGGCCTGATTCACTGCGGGTTCAGAGATCCAGTCCCTGGCTCCCAGGCCTGGTTCACTGCGGGTTCAGAGACCCAGTCCCTGGCTCCCAGGCCTGGTTCACTGCGGGTTCAGAGACCCAGTCCCTGGCTCCCAGGCCTGGTTCTCTAGCGGGGTTGGACAGAGACCCAGTCCCTGGCTCCCAGGCCTGGTTCCCTGGGGGGGACAGAGGTCCAGTCCCTGGCTCCCAGGCCTGGTTCCCTGGGGGGGACAGAGATCCAGTCCCTGGCTCCCAGGCCTGGTTCCCTGGGGGGGACAGAGATCCAGTTCCTGGCTCCCAGGCCTGGTTCCCTGGGGGGGGACAGAGATCCAGTCCCTGGCTCCCAGGCCTGGTTCCCTGGGGCTGGGACAAAGGTCCAGTGGCCATTTCTCTCAGGGTTACAGTGCAGAAGCTACAGATGGAAGCTGCCCTGTGAGGCATGGGCCAGCCCCCACATGCCCAGGCTGGGCCTAGCTCGGAGGGAGGAGCCCAGTTTATCACAGGCCAACAGCTGGGGCTCTTGTCAGTAAGAGGGAGGCCCCGAGAGGAGATTATCCCAGCCCCGGACTGAGGCTCACACACTCTCTCTCTCACATTCACACACACACTCTCTCTCTCACATTCACACACACACTCCTCTCTCTCTCTCTCACACACACTCCCCTCTCTCTCACACACACACTCCTCTCTCTCACATTCACACACACACTCCTCTCTCTCTCTCTCACACACACTCCCCTCTCTCTCACACACACACTCCTCTCTCTCACATTCACACACACACACTCCTTCTCTCCCTCTCACACAGACACACTCCTCTCCCTCTCACACACACACACACACTCCTCTCTCACACACACACACACTCCTCTCTCACACATACACACTCCTCTCTCTCTCTCACACACACACTCCTTCTCTCTCACACACACACACTCCTTCTCTCTCACACACACACTCTCTCTCTCTCACGGGGGAGTCGGGAGAGAATGTGGGACTCGCTCCCACGGGGAGTGGGGGAGAATGTGGGACTCACTCTCACGGGGAGTGGGGGAGAATGTGGGACTCGCTCCCACGGGGAATTGGGGAGAATGTGGAACTCACTCCCACGGGCAGTGGGGGAGAATGTGGAACTCACTCCCACGGGGAGTGGGGGAGAATGTGGGACTCGCTCCCACGGGGAATTGGGGAGAATGTGGAACTCACTCCCACGGGGAGTGGGGGAGAATGTGGAACTCACTCCCACGGGGAGTGGGGGAGAATGTGGGACTCGCTCCCACGGGGAGTGGGGGAGAATGTGGGACTCACTCCCACGGGGAGTGGGGGAGAATGTGGGACTCGCTCTCATGGGGAGTGGGGGAGAATGTGGGACTCGCTCCCACGGGGGAGTGTGGGAGAATGTGGGACTCGCTCCCACGGGGAGTGGGGGAGAATGTGGGACTCGCTCCCACGGGGAGTGGGGGAGAATGTGGAACTCACTCCCACGGGGAGTGGGGGAGAATGTGGGACTCACTCCCACGGGGAGTGGGGGGGAATGTGGGACTCGCTCCCACGGGGAGTGGGGGGGAATGTGGGACTCGCTCCCACGGGGAGTGGGGGGAGAGTGTGGGACTCACTCTCACGGGGGAGTGGGGGAGAATGTGGGACTCGCTCCCACGGGGAGAATGTGGGACTCACTCCCACGGGGGAGTCGGAGAGAATGTGGGACTCGCTCCCACGGGGAGTGGGGGAGAATGTGGGACTCGCTCCCACGGGGGAGTGGGGGAGAATGCGGGACTCACTCCCACGGGGAGTGGGGGAGAATGTGGGACTCGCTCCCACGGGGAGTGGGGGAGAATGTGGGACTCGCTCCCACGGGGAATTGGGGAGAATGTGGAACTCACTCCCACGGGGAGTGGGGGAGAATGTGGGACTCGCTCCCACGGGGAGTGGGGAGAATGTGGAACTCACTCCCACGGGGAGTGGGGGAGAATGTGGGACTCACTCCCACGGGGAGTGGGGAGAATGTGGAACTCACTCCCACGGGGAGTGGGGGAGAATGTGGGACTCGCTCCCACGGGGAGTGGGGGAGAATGTGGGACTCGCTCCCACGGGGAGTGGGGGAGAATGTGGGACTCGCTCCCACGGGGGAGTGGGGGAGAATGTGGGACTCACTCCCACGGGGAGTGGGGGAGAATGTGGGACTCGCTCCCACGGGGAGTGGGGGAGAATGTGGGACTCGCTCCCACGGGGAATTGGGGAGAATGTGGAACTCGCTCCCACGGGGAGTGGGGGAGAATGTGGGACTCGCTCCCACGGGGAGTGGGGAGAATGTGGAACTCACTCCCACGGGGAGTGGGGGAGAATGTGGGACTCGCTCCCACGGGGAGTGGGGGAGAATGTGGGACTCGCTCCCACGGGGAGTGGGGGAGAATGTGGGACTCGCTCCCACGGGGAGTGGGGGAGAATGTGGGACTCGCTCCCACGGGGAGTGGGGGAGAATGTGGGACTCACTCCCATGGTGGGAGTGGGGGAGAATGTGGGACTCACTCCCACGGGGAGTGGGGGAGAATGTGGGACTCACTCCCACGGGGAGTGGGGGAGAATGTGGGACTCACTCCCACGGGGAGTGGGGAAGAATGTGGGACTCACTCCCACGGGGAGTGGGGGAGAATGTGGGACTCACTCCCACGGGGAGTGGGGGAGAATGTGGAACTCACTCCCACGGGGAGTGGGGGAGAATGTGGGACTCGCTCCCACGGGGAGTGGGGGAGAATGTGGGACTCGCTCCCACGGGGAGTGGGGGAGAATGTGGGACTCGCTCCCACGGGGAGTGGGCGAGGTGAATAGTGTCGATGCATTTAAGAGCGGAGGGGGGAGATGGATAAACAGACGAGGGAGAATGGAACAGAAGAAGCATTTCAAGATTTAGACAATGTGGGAAGTGCCTTGAGGAGCTCAAAAATGTCAGCGATGGGTTTGATTAGCCAGAGGACCTGTAGATCCAAGACCATCCAATCTAGAATTATAAAGCAGTAACGGTGACCATGACAATTGTCATCGACTGTCGTAAAAACCCATCTGGTTCACTAATGTCCCTGTTCGGAAAGGAAATCTGCCGTCTTTACCCGGTCTGGCCTCCATGTGACTCCGGAGGCCCCCCCTCCCACACACACACAGCAATATGGTCGCCTCTGAACTCTCCCCCTCTGAACTGGGCCGAGCGAGACATTCAGTTGTCATCGACAACATGAGGGTTCCTCAATAAAGCTGTCACACCTTTAAAGAGCCTTAGTTAGGCCGCACTTGGAATATAGTGTTCAATTCTGGTCGCCACTCTACCAGAAGGATGTGGGAGCTTTGGAGAGGGTACAGGAAAGATTTACCAGGATGTTGCCTGGTATGGAGGGCATTAGCTATGAGGAGAGGTTGGAGAAACTTGGTTTGTTCTCACTGGAGCGACGGAGGTTGAGGGGGTGACCTGATAGAAATCTACAAGATTATGAGGGGCATGGACAGAGTGGAAAGTCCGAAGCTTTTTCCCAGGGTGGAAGAGTCAATTACTAGGGGGCACAGGTTTAAGGTGCGAGGGGCAAGGTTTAAAGGAGATGTACGAGGCAGATTTTTAAACAGAGGGTGGTGGGTGCCTGGAACTCGCTGCCGGGGGAGGGAGTGGAAGCGGATACGGTCGTGACTTTTAAGGGGCATCTTGACAAATACATGAATAGGATGGGAATAGAGGGATATGGTCCCCGGAAGGGTAGGGGGTTTTAGTTCAGTCGGGGCAGCATGGTCGGTGCAGGCTTGGAGGGCCGAAGGGCCTGTTCCTGTGCTGGAGTTTTCTTTGATCTTTTTGTTCTAAAATTAGTCTTAGCGACAGCCACACTCTGTGAATAAATTAAATAAAACACAGTAACCAGCGGAGAGGTCTAACAAGACAAACTACCTATCCTGGGAGTGTTTGATGGGGACAGTGTAGAGGGAGCTTTACTCTGTATCTAACCCCGTGCTGTACCTGTCCTGGGAGTGTTTGATGGGGACAGTGCAGAGGGAGCTTTACTCTGTATCTAACCCCGTGCTGTACCTGTCCTGGGTGTGTTTGATGGGGACAGTGTAGAGGGAGCTTTACTCTGTATCTAACCCCGTGCTGTACCTGTCCTGGGAGTGTTTGATGGGGAAGAGTGTAGAGGGAGCTTTACTCTGTATCTAACCCCGTGCTGTACCTGTCCTGGGAGTGTTTGATGGGGAAGAGTGTAGAGGGAGCTTTACTCTGTATCTAACCCCGTGCTGTACCTGTCCTGGGAGTGTTTGATGGGGGACATGTCGAGGGAGCTTTACTCTGTATCTAACCCCGTGCTGTACCTGTCCTGGGAGTGTTTGATGGGGACAGTGCAGAGGGAGCTTTACTCTGTATCTAACCCCGTGCTGTACCTGTCCTGGGAGTGTTTGATGGGGAAGAGTGTAGAGGGAGCTTTACTCTGTATCTAACCCCGTGCTGTACCTGTCCTGGGAGTGTTTGATGGGGGACAGTGTAGAGGGAGCTTTACTCTGTATCTAACCCCGTGCTGTACCTGACCTGGGAGTGTTTGATGGGGGAACAGTGTAGAGGGAGCTTTACTCTGTATCTAACCCCGTGCTGTACCTGTCCTGGGAGTGTTTGATGGGGGAACAGTGTAGAGGGAGCTTTACTCTGTATCTAACCCCGTGCTGTACCTGTCCTGGGAGTGTTTGATGGGGGACAGTGTAGAGGGAGCTTTACTCTGTATCTAACCCCGTGCTGTACCTGTCCTGGGTGTGTTTGATGGGGACAGTGTAGAGGGAGCTTTACTCTGTATCTAACCCCGTGCTGTACCTGTCCTGGGAGTGTTTGATGGGGAAGAGTGTAGAGGGAGCTTTACTCTGTATCTAACCCTGTGCTGTACCTGTCCTGGGAGTGTTTGATGGGGAAGAGTGTAGAGGGAGCTTTACTCTGTATCTAACCCCGTGCTGTACCTGTCCTGGGAGTGTTTGATGGGGGACATGTCGAGGGAGCTTTACTCTGTATCTAACCCCGTGCTGTACCTGTCCTGGGAGTGTTTGATGGGGACAGTGCAGAGGGAGCTTTACTCTGTATCTAACCCCGTGCTGTACCTGTCCTGGGAGTGTTTGATGGGGAAGAGTGTAGAGGGAGCTTTACTCTGTATCTAACCCCGTGCTGTACCTGTCCTGGGAGTGTTTGATGGGGGACAGTGTAGAGGGAGCTTTACTCTGTATCTAACCCCGTGCTGTACCTGACCTGGGAGTGTTTGATGGGGGAACAGTGTAGAGGGAGCTTTACTCTGTATCTAACCCCGTGCTGTACCTGTCCTGGGAGTGTTTGATGGGGGAACAGTGTAGAGGGAGCTTTACTCTGTATCTAACCCCGTGCTGTACCTGTCCTGGGAGTGTTTGATGGGGGACAGTGTAGAGGGAGCTTTACTCTGTATCTAACCCCGTGCTGTACCTGTCCTGGGAGTGTTTGATGGGGACAGTGTAGAGGGAGCTTTACTCTGTATCTAACCCCGTGCTGTACCTATCCTGGGAGTGTTTGATGGGGGACAGTGCAGAGGGAGCTTTACTCTGTATCTAACCCCGTGCTGTACCTGTCCTGGGTGTGTATGATGGGGAAGAGTGTAGAGGGAGCTTTACTCTGTATCTAACCCCGTGCTGTACCTGTCCTGGGAGTGTTTGATGGGGGACAGTGTAGAGGGAGCTTTACTCTGTATCTAACCCCGTGCTGTACCTGTCCTGGGAGTGTTTGATGGGAGACAGTGTAGAGGGACCTTTACTCTGTATCTAACCCCATGCTGTCCCTGTCCTAGGAGTGTTTGATGGGGGACAGTGTAGAGGGAGCTTTACTCTGTATCTAACCCCGTGCTGTACCTGTCCTGGGAGTGTTTGATGGGGGACAGTGTAGAGGGAGCTTTACTCTGTATCTAACCCCGTGCTGTACCTATCCTGGGAGTGTTTGATGGGGGACAGTGTAGAGGGAGCTTTACTCTGTATCTAACCCCGTGCTGTACCTATCCTGGGAGTGTTTGATGGGGGACAGTGTAGAGGGAGCTTTACTCTGTATCTAACCCCGTGCTGTACCTGTCCTGGGAGTGTTTGATGGGAGACAGTGTAGAGGGAGCTTTACTCTGTATCTAACCCCATGCTGTCCCTGTCCTAGGAGTGTTTGATGGGGGACAGTGTAGAGGGAGCTTTACTCTGTATCGAACCCCGTGCTGTACCTGTCCTGGGAGTGTTTGATGGTGGACAGTGTAGAGGGAGCTTTACTCTGTATCTAACCCCGTGCTGTACCTATCCTGGGAGTGTTTGATGGGGGACAGTGTAGAGGGAGCTTTACTCTGTATCTAACCCCGTGCTGTACCTATCCTGGGAGTGTTTGATGGGGGACAGTGTAGAGGGAGCTTTACTCTGTATCTAACCCCGTGCTGTACCTGTCCTGGGAGTGTTTGATGGGGGACAGTGTAGAGGGAGCTTTACTCTGTATCTAACCCCGTGCTGTATCTATCCTGGGAGTGTTTGATGGGGAAACTGTAGAGGGAGCTTTACTCTGTATCTAACCCCGTGCTGTACCTGTCCTGGGAGTGTTTAATGGGGACAGTGTCGAGGGAGCTTTACTCTGTATCTAACCCCGTGCTGTACCTGTCCTGGGGGTGTTTGATGGGGACAGTGTAGAGGGAGCTTTACTCTGTATCTAACCCCGTGCTGTACCTGTCCTGGGAGTGTTTGATGGGGACAATGTAGAGGGAGCTTTACTCTGTATCTAATCCCGTGCTGTACCTGTCCTGGGAGTGTTTGATGGGGACAGTGTAGAGGGAGCTTAACTCTGTATCTAACCATCTGCTGTACCTGTCCTGGGAGTGTTTGATGGGGGACAGTGTAGAGGGAGCTTTACTCTGTATCTAACCCCGTGCTGTACCTGTCCTGGGAGTGTTTGATGGGGACAGTGTAGAGGGAGCTTTACTCTGTATCTAACCCCGTGCTGTACCTGTCCTGGGAGTGTTTGATGGGGACAGTGTAGAGGGAGCTTTACTCTGTATCTAACCCCATGCTGTACCTGTCCTGGGAGTGTTTGATGGGGACAGTGTAGAGGGAGCTTTACTCTGTATCTTACCCCGTGCTGTACCTGTCCTGGGAGTGTTTGATGGGGGACAGTGTAGCGGGAGCTTTACTCTGTATCTAACCCCGTGCTGTACCTGTCCTGGGAGTGTTTGATGGGGGCAGTGCGGAGGGAGCTTTACTCTGTATCTAACCCCGTGCTGTACCTGTCCTGGGAGTGTTTGATG
>NW_027591287.1:50000-97170 GCF_964213995.1 Mustelus asterias
TGAAGGGAAGTCACTGGCTGCAGAGAACGAGACGAGTTTGGCTTCGTGCCCAAGCTCCCCTGGCGTCGTGCCATCTGAAATCTGCTCCGACAACTCTCCACAAATGCGGAGGGGCGAGAGGGACAAAAGAGAGGCGGAGGCAAGAGGAGGCAGCAAGCCTCGGCCCACCAAGGAGGTGAAAGCGAGGACAGAGGGATAAAACGGCCGTGTTTTTTGTTACGTTCGTTGACGGGACGTGGGCATCGCTGGCGGTGCATTTATTACCCACCTTTCGCCACCTCTGAGTCAATCAGCAACTCACAACGGGCAAAGAGATGGACCGCCCCGCAGGAGGTGCTGGAAAACCACAGAATAGGAGGCCATTCGGCCCACTGATTCCGCACAGATTGCCCGAGCGAGCAATTCTTGAATCACCCTGGTGACGGTGAGAGTGAGCCGCCATCTTGAATCACCCTGGTGACGGTGAGAGTGAGCCGCCATCTTGAATCACACTTCAGTCAGTAAGAGTGAGCCGCCATCTTGAATCACCCTGGTGACGGTGAGAATTAGCTGCCATCTTGAATCGCCCTGGTGACGGTGAGAGTGAGCTGCCATCTTGAATCACCCTGGTGACGGTGAGAGTGAGCTGCCATCTTGAATCACCCTGATGACGGTGAAAGTGAACCGCCATCTTAAATCACACTTCAGTCAGTAAGAGTGAGCCGCCATCTTGAATCACCCTGGTGACGGTGAGAGTTAGCTGCCATCTTAAATCACCCTGGTGACAGTGAGAGTGAGCAGCCATCTTGAATCGCACTTCAGTCAGAGTGAGCCACCATCTTGAATCACCCTGGTGACAGTGAGAGTGAGCCACCATCTTGAATCACCCTGGTGATGGTGAGAGTGAGCTGCCATCTTGAATCACCCAGGTGACGGTGAGAGTGAGCCGCCATCTTGAATCACACTGGTGATGGTGAAAGTGAGCCGCCATCTTGAATCACCCTGGTGACGGTGAAAGTGAGCCACCATCTTGATTCGCCCTGGTGACGGTGAAAGTGAGCCGCCATCTTGATTCGCCCTGGTGACGGTGAGAGTGAGCTGCCATCTTGAATCACCCTGGTGATGGTGAGAGTGAGCCGCCATCTTGAATCACCCTGGTGACGGTGAGAGTGAGCCGCCATCTTGAATCACCCTGGTGACGGTGAGAGTGAGCCGCCATCTTGATTCGCCCTGGTGACGGTGAGAGTGAGCCGCCATCTTGAATCATTCTGGTGACGGTGAGAGGGAGCCGCCTTCCTAATTTACAACTACGTGCCTGGCTGGGCCATTTCAGAGGGGCAGTTAAAAGTCAACCCTGCGAGTTTGGAGTCACACGTAGGCCAGACCGGGTAAGGAAGGCAGATTTCCTTCCCTAAAGGGAGTAAGGAGCCTGGAGTGGTTTCTTTATGACAATCCAGTTGTTTAATGGCCGCCATTTCTGAGACTAGCCTTTTTAACTCCAGAATTATCGCGGCTCCTAATGTCTGGGGTGGGCGTGGCAGTTTCTGAGTGCAAGGTCAAAGGTCAGAGCAGGAATGAGGGAGGTCAGAACTGGAGTGGGGAGAGGTGGGGGCGGGTGCTGGGGTTAAAATGGCGAGTGTAGGCAGCTGAGCGTCATGTTGTGGACGACGTGGCAATGGTCAGTGTCGCAATCCCCAAAACCGGGTCCCAATATGGAGGAGACCAGCCCAGTGAGTTCTAGAAGATCCCACAGAGGAACCAGACCCTCGAGAGTCCCAATACCCCTTCAAGCCCGACCCAGTGCCACGCAAGGAGAAGATGCGGCCGGTGATGGGACGACCCCAGCCATTGCGTCAAGGATCTTTGACCTCCTTCCGAGCCATTGGGACCTTGGGTTAATGTCTGACCTCACTGAGAAATGGACCAAAGAGTTGTCCCCGACTATGGACGCAAACCCAGTTGTTAAAACCAGACCTGCTGCATCAGAGAGGGGAGCAAAGGCAACTAGACTAACAGCCGGTAGAAAGGGAGAGAGTCAGAACAAACCTTACCCAAACCTCCCTGACAGATGTCAGTGCGAGTCGCTCCATCCAGTATGAACTGGGGGTTGGCACATATGTCCTACAGGCACAAAAACAGGCTGTTATTATCGGCACAGGTAACAGAACTATTCTCCACAAGGGTCCTTCAACAAACTTTTCCTCAGTCCCACACTGGCAGCCAATTATAATGTCCCTCAGTCGCACACTCGCTGCCCTGCTCACACTCACTGCCCTGTTCACACTCACTGCCCCGCTCACACCCGCTGCCCTGTTCACACCCACTGCCCCGCTCACACCCGCTGCCCCACTCACACTCGCTGCCCTGTTCACACTCGCTGCCCCGCTCACACTCGCTGCCCTGCTCACACTCGCTGCCCTGCTCACACTCGCTGCCCCGCTCACACCCGCTGCCCCGCTCACACCCGCTGCCCTGCTCACACTCACGGCCCTGTTCACACTTGCTGCCCCGCTCACACTCACTGCCCTGCTCACACTCGCTGCCCTGCTCACACTCGCTGCCCCGCTCACACCCGCTGCCCTGTTCACACTCGGTGCCCTGCTCACACTCGCTCCCCTGTTCACATTCGCTGCCCAGCTCACACTCGCTCCCCTGTTCACATTCGCTGCCCAGCTCACACTCGCTGCCCCACTCACACCCGCTGCCCCACTCACACTCGCTGCCCTGGTCACACCCGCTGCCCCGCTCACACCCGCTGCCCCGCTCACACCCGCTGCCCCGCTCACACCCGCTGCCCCACTCACACTCGCTGCCCTGGTCACACCCGCTGCCCCGCTCACACCCGCTGACCTGCTCACACCCGCTGCCCTGCTCACACTCGCTGCCCTGCTCACACTCACTGCCCTGCTCACACTCACTGCCCTGCTCACACTCACTGCCCCGCTCACACCCGCTGCCCTGTTCACACTCACCGCCCCGCTCACACTCGCTGCCCCGCTCACACTCGCCGCCCCACTCACACTCACCGCCTCGCTCACACTCGCTGCCCCGCTCACACTCGCTGCCCCGCTCACACTCGCCGCCCCGCTCACACTCACTGCCCTGCTCACTCTCGCCGCCCCGCTCACAGCCCTGCTCACACTCGCCGCCCCGCTCACACTCACCGCCCCGCTCACACTCGCCGCCCCGTTCACACTCGCCACCCTGCTCACACTCGCCGCCCCGTTCACACTCGCCGCCCCGCTCACACCCACCCCCCCGCTCATATTCGCCACCCCGCTCACACTCGCCGCCCCGCTCACACTCGCCGCCCCGCTCACACTTACCTTCGGCCTTTTCCACTTGATTCCGTAGGTTTTTGAGGATTGAGGGCCCAGTTCCTTGTATCCGATGACTGAGGGGCCCACGGGGAAATACGGATCCTCGAACAGGAAGCCCCGGTCCAGGCAGTCGGCCCGAAGATTCTCGTAGTCCTGCCCCAGGTACTTGAAGGCCTGATCATGGTTGCCGGCCCCCAGCTGCTTCTGCCTTTGTTTGTAGACTCGGGCCGCCATCCCAGAATACATCCTGCGCGGCCTGGACTATCCGATCAGCCAAAGGATTTGCCTAAAACACAGGGAGATGCGGGCAGAACGTCCGGTGAGAAACACAGTAGCCCCGTGGAGCACAGATACTGAGAGCAATTCACCCGAATCAGACCTCGGAGCGGTGACTATTCAGACATTCGACACGGGGAGAGAGCGAGAGAGAGAGAGAGAGAGGGCGACTCAGTGTTAACAGGAAGGAGAGTTGCCATAAATGTGTGGTTTTCTGGTCAGTCGGATTTAGAAACAGAGATAGGAGCAGGAGGAGGCCATTCGGCCCTTCGGGCCTGCTCCCCCATTCATCACCATCACGGCTGATCGTCCAACTCGATAGCCTAATCCTGCTTTCTCCCCGTAAGCTTTGACCCCGTTCGCCCCCAAATGCTATATCCAGCCGCCTCTTGATTTGAGGAGTGGGTGCGTCAGTGTTGGGGGTCCCAACTTCCAACACTTTACATCGATGATTTGGATGCAGGGACTGAGGGTACGGCTTAAAGTTAAAGCTTATTTATTAGTCGCAAGTATGGCTTACATTAACGCTGCAATGAAGTTACTGTGAAAATCCCCCTAGTCGCCACACTCCTGTTCGGGTAACACTCAGGGAGAATTTAGCGCCCTAACCAGCACGTCTGTGGGAGGAAACTGGAGCACCCGGAGGAAACCCACGCAGACACGGGGAGAACGTGCAAACTCCGCACAGACAGTGACCCGAGCCGGGAATCGAACCCGGGTCCCTGGCGCTGTGAGGCAGCAGTGCTAACCCACTGTGCCACCGCGCCGCCCTTATAAATAGTTTATTCATTAATCACAAGTAGGCTTACATTAACACTGCAATGAAGTTACTGTGAAAATCCCCTAGTCGCCACACTCCTGTTCGGGGGTAACACTGAGGAAGAATTTAGCACCCTAACCAGCACGCCTTTCGGACTGTGGGAGGAAACCGGAGCACCCGGAGGAAACTGTGATGACTTCGGCCAGGCTGATGAGGTTGGCTTGCTGGAGTATGAACTGCCTGATCAGTCCTAACTGATGGTTAAATCAGGGAGCCTCATGCTCCCTATTTAAAGCAGGTGTGTCAGACTCTCAGCCTGCATTCAGCAGGGAGCAACTGGAGAGCCGGCTGTGTCCAGACGTATGGTGTAAATAAAGTAACTTGGTGACGGGACTTTCACTTCTGTGGAGTTATTACAGAAACCCACGCAGACACGGGGAGAATGTGCAGACTCCGCACAGACAGTGACCCAAGCCGGGAATCGAACCCGGGTCCCTGCCGCTGTGAGGCAGCAGTGCTAACCCACTGTGGCTGTTAAATCTGGTGACAACACAAAGATAGGGAGGACAGCATGTGGTGAAGTGGACTTAAGGAGGCTACGAATGGGGCTGCGGGGCGGCCCAGTGGGCAGGGGCATTGGTGAGATCAGATCTGGAGTATTGTGTACAGGGGGCATTGGCGAGTCCACATCTGGAGTATTGTGTACAGGGGGCATTGGCGAGTCCACATCTGAAGTATTGTGTACAGGGGGCATTGGCGAGTCCACATCTGGAGTATTGTGTACAGGGGGCATTGGCGAGGCCACATCTGGAGTATTGTGTACAGGGGCATTGGCGAGGCCACATCTGGAGTATTGTGTACAGGGGCATTGGCAAGTCCACATCTGGAGTATTGTGTACAGGGGCATTGGCAAGTCCACATCTGGAGTATTGTGTACAGGGGGCATTGGCGAGTCCACATCTGGAGTATTGTGTACAGGGGCATTGCCGAGGGCACATCTGGAGTATTGTGTACAGGGGCATTGGCGAGTCCACATCTGGAGTATTGTGTACAGGGGGCATTGGCGAGTCCACATCTGGAGTATTGTGTACAGGGGCATTGCTGAGGGCGCATCTGGAGTATTGTGTACAGGGGGCATTGGCGAGGCCACATCTGGAGTATTGTGTACAGGGGCATTGGCGAGTCCACATCTGGAGTATTGTGTACAGGGGCATTGGCGAGTCCACATCTGGAGTATTGTGGACAGGGGGCATTGGCAAGTCCACATCTGGAGTATTGTGTACAGGGGCATTGCTGAGGGCGCATCTGGAGTATTGTGTGCAGGGATGTTGGTGAGACCACATCTGGAGTATTGTGTACAGGGGCATTGCCGAGGGCACATCTGGAGTATTGTGTACAGGGGCATTGGCGAGTCCACATCTGGAGTATTGTGTACAGGGGGCATTGGCGCATCCACATCTGGAGTATTGTGTACAGGGGGCATTGGCGAGTCCACATCTGGAGTATTGTGTACAGGGGGCATGGCGAGTCCACATCTGGAGTATTGTGTACAGGGGCATTGCTGAGGGCACATCTGGAGTATTGTGTACAGGGGGCATTGGCGAGTCCACATCTGGAGTATTGTGTACAGGGGGCATTGGCGAGTCCACATCTGGAGTATTGTGTACAGGGGGCATTGGCGAGTCCACATCTGGAGTATTGTGTACAGGGGGCATTGGCGAGTCCACATCTGGAGTATTGTGTACAGGGGCATTGCTGAGGGCACATCTGGAGTATTGTGTACAGGGGGCATTGGCGAGTCCACATCTGGAGTATTGTGTACGGGGGGCATTGGCGAGTCCACATCTGGAGTATTGTGTACAGGGGGCATTGGCGAGTCCACATCTGGAGTATTGTGTACAGGGGGCATTGGCGAGGCCACATCTGGAGTATTGTGTACAGGGGGCATTGGCGCATCCACATCTGGAGCATTGTGTACAGGGGGCATTGGAGAGTCCACATCTGGAGTATTGTGTACAGGGGGCATTGGCGAGGCCACATCTGGAGTATTGTGTACAGGGGGCATTGGCGCATCCACATCTGGAGTATTGTGTACAGGGGGCATTGGCGAGTCCACATCTGGAGTATTGTGTACAGGGGGCATTGGCGAGTCCACATCTGGAGTATTGTGTACAGGGGGCATTGGCGAGTCCACATCTGGAGTATTGTGTACAGGGGGCATTGGCGAGTCCACATCTGGAGTATTGTGTGCAGGGACGTTGGTGAGACCACATCTGGAGTATTGTGTACAGGGGGCATTGGCGAGTCCACATCTGGAGTATTGTGTACAGGGGCATTGGCGAGTCCACATCTGGAGTATTGTGTACAGGGGCATTGGCGAGTCCACATCTGGAGTATTGTGTGCAGGGACGTTGGCGAGTCCACATCTGGAGTATTGTGTGCAGGGACGTTGGCGAGTCCACATCTGGAGTATTGTGTATAGGGGCATTGGCGAGGCCACATCTGGAGTATTGTGTACAGGGGGCATTGGCGAGTCCACATCTGGAGTATTGTGTACAGGGGCATTGGCGAGTCCACATCTGGAGTATTGTGTACAGGGGCATTGGCGAGTCCACATCTGGAGTATTGTGTGCAGGGACGTTGGCGAGTCCACATCTGGAGTATTGTGTGCAGGGACGTTGGCGAGTCCACATCTGGAGTATTGTGTACAGGGGGCATTGGCGAGTCCACATCTGGAGTATTGTGTACAGGGGCATTGGCGAGTCCACATCTGGAGTATTGTGTGCAGGGACGTTGGTGAGACCACACCTGGAGTATTGTGTGCAGGGGCATTGGCGAGGGCACATCTGGAGTATTGTGTACAGGGGGCATTGGCGAGACCACATCTGGAGTATTGTGTACAGGGGCATTGCCGAGGGCACATCTGGAGTATTGTGTACAGGGGGCATTGGCGAGGGCACATCTGGAGTATTGTGTACAGGGCGCATTGGCGAGTCCACATCTGGAGTATTGTGTACAGGGGGCATTGGCGAGGGCACATCTGGAGTATTGTGTACAGGGACGTTGGCGAGACCACATCTGGAGTATTGTATAGTTTGCCCGTCTCCTTATTGAAGGAAAGATGTCAGTGTGTTGGAAATAGTGAAGGTTTCCCAGACCAGCACCAGGAATGGGCGGGTTGTCTGATGAGGAAAGGATGGGGATTTGTATCCGCTGGAGTTTGGAAGATTAAGAGGCGGCTCGATCGAAACATTGATCTTTTTGAATGGGGGAAACAGGCTCGAGGGGCTGAATGGCCTCACTCCTGCTCCTAATTCCTGTGTTTAATGTCACCACTTGTGGTGTAACTGTCCGGAGTGGGCAGAGCGTGACGTGGACGCGGGGCCCACGGGAGGTTCAGGGAGTCCCTGTTACTGCGAACTTCCTTTGGATTCCAATCGCCGGCCTAATCTGACAGGCACAGGTCGAAGCTACTTCCTCTCGCCTCTCCCAAGACTTGGCAATCCCACCAGGAACCCAGCAGCCCTATCACATCACCACTGTGTCCCTTCACTCCACGCAAATAAACCCCCCCCCCCCCCCCCCCCCTCAGGCCAAGTGGGAAGACTGAAAGTGGGAGGAAGAGGCAGAGGAAGAGGCAGTGTCATAGTGACCTTGGCGTGGTTTGAAATTTAATAAGTCCATTAGGATTCTGACATTGTGTAATGCACCCAGCTGAATAAACTATTACTGATTTATTACTGTCATGAACTGGCTTACATTAACACCGCAATGAAGTTACTGTACTGTACAGGGTAAGGATCGCTCACTGTGTAACTGTACAGAGTCACTGTTTATTCAGCAGGGTAAGGATCACTCACTGTGTAACTGTACACACTGTTTATTCAGCAGGGTAAGGATCGCTCACTGTGTAACTGTACAGAGTCACTGTTTATTCAGCAGGGTAAGGATCACTCACAGTGTAACTGTACAGAGTCACTGTTTATTCAGCAGGGTAAGGATCACTCACAGTGTAACTGTACAGAGTCACTGTTTATTCAGCAGGGCAAGGATCACTCACTGTGTAACTGTACAGAGTCACTGTTTATTCAGCAGGGTAAGGATCACTCACTGTGTAACTGTACACACTGTTTATTCAGCAGGGTAAGGATCGCTCACTGTGTAACTGTACAGAGTCACTGTTTATTCAGCAGGGCAAGGATCACTCACTGTGTAACTGTACAGAGTCACTGTTTATTCAGCAGGGTAAGGATCACTCACAGTGTAACTGTACAGAGTCACTGTTTATTCAGCAGGGTAAGGATCACTCACTGTGTAACTGTACAGAGTCACTGTTTATTCAGCAGGGCAAGGATCACTCACTGTGTAATTGTACAGAGTCACTGTTTATTCAGCAGGGAAAGGATCACTCACTGTGTAACTGTACAGAGTCACTGTTTATTCAGCAGGGTAAGGATCACTCACTGTGTAACTGTACAGAGTCACTGTTTATTCAGCAGGGTAAGGATCACTCACTGTGTCACTGTACAGAGTCACTGTTTAGTCAGCAAGGTAAGGACTGCTTACAGTAAACATGAAGGTGAACATTAGTAATTATATACCACTGCAATAGACGCAGTTCAGAGAAAGTTGATACGATTCATTCCTGGCATGGGGCGTGTGTCTGATGAGGACCGGTTAGACAGGTTGGATCCTGCACCCATTCCCAATGGGAAGAACGGGAAGTGATCGCGTTGGAACACAAGAGGCCAGAACGTTCCCACTGCTCACGCCAGCGGGATCTTCCCGTCCTGTCTACAACGCACCCCAGCCCCGCCGTGTCTTCCCTGGCAACTTGAGGCGGGGTCAGAATAGGAGGTCCGTGGCAGCAGGCCCAAAAGCACCCCCCCCCCCCCCCCCTCCCCACCACGCACCTTCTCCCAGTCCCAGGAAGACACCACGTGGGGGCCAGAGAGTCCCACCCACAATCCCGACACTGGATAGCGCCAGGGTAATTCCTCTCGTGGGAGAGACTGCAACCAGGCCCCTTCGGCCCTCCAAGCCTGTGCCAATCATGTTGTCCTATCCACACCAGCCGCCTGTATCCCTCTATTCCCCGTCTGTTCATGCGCCTATCCAGATAAGTCTTAAATATGTCACTAATGTCACTGTCCCGACCCCCTCACTTGGCAGCGCGTTCCAGGCCCCCACCACCCTCTGTGTAAAAAAACTTCCCCCCGCACATCTCCACTGACCCTTCCCCCCCTTACCCTGAACTTGTGCCCCCCTTGTAATTGGCATTTCTGCCCTGGGAAAGACTGTTCACCCTATCTATACCCCTCATAATTGTGTAAACCTCCATCCGGTCGCCCCTCAGCCTCCGTCTTTCCATGGAGAACAATCCCAGTTTATTCAATCTCTCCTCAGAGCTAATACCATAAGACATAGGAGCAGAATGAGGCCACTCGGCCCATCGAGTCTGCTCCGCCATAAATCCTCCAGACCAGCGCAACATCCTGGCGAACCTCTTTCTAAACTCTCTCCAAGGCCCCTCCACGTCCTTCTGGTTGCGCGGCGACCAGCATTGGACGCAGTATGTGGCTTAATTCACGTTTTATACATCAGGAACCTATCTACATAATTTTATGTAGATAGGTTCCTGATCAATAAGGGGGTCAGGGGGTTATGGGGAAAAGGCGGGAGAATGGGGGATCAGAAAAATATCAGCCATGATTGAATGGCGGAGCAGACTCGATGGGCCGAGTGGCCTCATTCTGCTCCTATGTCTTATCGTCTTGTAGTCTTATACTCGATGCCCCATCCAATGAAGTAAAGTTTATTTATTAGTGTCACAAGTAGGCTGACATTAACACCGCAATGAAGTTACTGTGAAAATCCCCTAGTCGCCCACACTCCGGCGCCTGTTCGGGTAACACTGAGGGAGAATTTAGCGCGGCCAATGTAACCTAACCAGCACGTCTTTCGGACTGTGGGAGGAAACCGGAGCACCCGGAGGAAACCCACGCAGACACGGTGGAGAGAACGTGCAGACTCCGCACAGACGGTGACCCAAGCCGGGAATCAAACCCGGGTCCCTGGCGCTGTGAGGCAGCGGTGCTAACCCACTGTGCCACCGTGCCACCCCTAACTTTGAGACGGAGATAGAACATACATAGAACAGTACAGCACAGAACAGGCCCTTCGGCCCACGATGTTGTGCCGAGCTTTATCTGAAACCAAGATCAAGCTATCCCACTCCCTATCATCCTGGTGTGCTCCGTGTGCCTATCCAATAACCGCTTAAATGTTCCTAAAGTGTCTGACTCCACTATCACTGCAGGCAGTCCATTCCACACCCCAACCACTCTCTGCGTGAAGAACCTACCTCTGACATCCTTCCTGTATCTCCCACCACGAACCCTATAGTCATTGAGGAGGAATTTGTTCTATCTGAGATGGCAAGTCTGGGGGACTCTCTCCCACCGCCCCAGAGAGGGCCAGGAATTGATCAGAGGAAGAGCGTTGATCGCGGAGGGGGTTTGGACAGACGGGAAAGTGAAGTCTATGCCATCACTAGATCGGCCACGATCTCACTGAAGACTGGAAGGACCGGATGGCCCCGCTCCCTAGAGTCTAAAGCGAGTGCTTAACACTCCTGCTACTATTGAAAGGATTCCAGTGAAGTGAAGATCTTCATTAGTGAGATGGTTCCTGGGCAAAGTTCCAAACATTTTACCGCGCACTGTGATTTGTGGTTCCGTCTCACTGGGCAGAGAGGAGTCCAGTTCAGGACTAATTCAGACAAGTGCATGTCTCCCAGATTTACATCCTCTGGTATGCGCTGACTCAACAGATCGCCAATGCCTCCAGGGGACGGGAGGACTGCAGAGAGTTAGAAATTTTTCTATTCATTCGTGGTTCATGGGCGTCGCCGGCCGGGCCCAGCATTTATTGCCCATCCCTAGTTGCCCCTTGGAGGGCAGTTGAGAGTCAACCACATTGGCTGTGGCTCTGGAGTCGCATGTAGGCCAGACCGGGGTAAGGACTTCATAGAAATCATAGAAACCCTACAGTGCAGAAGGAGGCCATTCGGCCCATCAAGTCTGCACCGACCACAATCCCACGCAGGCCCTACCCCCACATATTTACCCGCTAATCCCTCTAACCTATGCATCTCAGGACTCTAAGGGGCAATTTTTAACCTGGCCAATCGACCTAACCCGCACATCTTTGGAAGGAAACCGGAGCACCCGGAGGAAACCCACGCAGACGCGAGGAGAATGTGCAAACTCCACACAGACAATGACCCGAGCCGGGAATCGAACCTGGGACCCTGGAGCTGTAGTGCTAACCACTGTGCTACCGTGCCGCCCCGCAGATTTCCGTCCCTAAAGGGAACCAGATGGGTTTTTCCCACAATGGGTCATCAGTAGAAACATAGAAAAACTACAGCACAAAACAGGCCCTTCGGCCCACAAGTTGTGCCGAACACATCCCTACCTTCTAGACCTACCTATAACCCTCCATCCTATTAAGCTCCATGTACTCATCCAGGAGTCTCTTAAAAGACCCTATTGAGTTTGCCTCCACCACCACTGACGGCAGCCGATTCCACTCGCCCTCCACCGTCTGTGAGAAAAACTTACCCCTAACATCTCCCCTGTGGCTCTATCCCCCAGCACCTTAAACCTGTGTCCTCTCGTAGCAGACATTTCCACCCTGGGAAAAAGCCTCTGAGAGTCCACCCGATCTATGCCTCTCAACATCTTATACACCTCTATTAGGTCTCCTCTCATCCTTCGTCTCTCCAAGGAGAAAAGACCAACCCCCTCAGCCTATCCTCATAAGGCATGCCACTCAATCCAGGCAACATCCTTGTAAATCTCCTCTGCACCCTTTCAATCTTTTCCACATCCTTCCTGTAATGAGGCGACCAGAACTGAGCACAGTACTCCAAGTGGGGTCTGACGAGGGTCTTATATAGCTGCATCATTATCCCCGGACTCCTAAACTCAATCCCCCGATTGATAAAGGCCAGCACACCATACGCCTTCTTAACCACCTCCTCCACCTGCGGGGCCGATTTTAGAGTCCTATGGACCCGGACCCCAAGGTCCTTCTGATCCTCTACAGTACTAAGAGTCTTTCCCTTTATACTGTACTCCTTCATCCCATTTGACCTGCCAAAATGGACCACGACGCATTTATCTGGGTTGAAGTCCATCTGCCACTTAATTCCAGATATTTTTTTATTGAATTCAAATTCCACCATCTGCCGTGGCGGGATTCAAACACGGGTCCCTCAGAACATCGGGGCGGTACGGTGGGTTAGCACCGCTGCCTCACAGCGCCAGGGACCCGGGTTCGATTCCCGGCTTGGGTCACTGTCTGTGCGGAGTCTGCACGTTCTCCCCGTGTCTGCGTGGGTTTCCTCCGGGTGCTCCGGTTTCCTCCCACAGTCCAAAGATGTGTGGATTAGGTGGATTGGCCGTGCTAAATTGCCCTTTAGTGTCAGGGGGACTAGCTAGGGTAAATACGTGGGGTTGCGGGGATAGGGCCTGGGTGGGATTGTGGTCGGTGCGGACTCGATGGGCCGAGTGGCCTCCTCCTGCACTGTAGGGATTCTACGATTAGCTGAGTTTGTGGATTAATAGTCTAGCGATAATACCACAAGGCCAGAACCTCCCCGGATTAGTTAGAATTCTGACAGACCCTCTCACCCTGATATGAAACATTAAGGTCAGACAGGTTCTGAGGAGGGGAGTGGGAGGGAGTGGGAGGGAGTGGGAGGGAACGGGCTTACCTTTGGCCCCAATGTCGCCTCCCTTAGGTTGGTGGGGAATCAGTCAGAATCCCCGCTGCTGACACTACACAGTGAAGGCTGCTGGGAAACTAGCCACCTCTTGGCCGAACGGAGGAACAGGTTTGGAGGGCTGAATGGCCTCCCCACCGCGCCCCCTCCGGTTCCCCTGCTCTTTAAATGCGTCTGTCTGGACTTTGGGGAAGACAGCACTAGTATTATCTGCGCTGCCCCCCTCAGTCTGATCTTCAGCCATCACTCGCTCGCTACTCAGAAAGAGAGAGAGAGAGAATGAGACAGAGAGAGAGAGACAGAGAGAGAGACAGAGCGAGAGAGAGACAGAGAGAGAGAGGGACAGAGAGAGAGAGAGGGACAGAGAGAGAGAGAGAGGGACAGAGGGACAGAGAGAGGGACAGAGAGAGAGAGAGGGACAGAGAGAGAGAGAGAGGGACAGAGAGGCTGTTTGGTTAAAGCGGGTGAATGAGGCTGCACTCATAGTGGAGGTACTGACGGATTCTCTCAGTGCGTGGGGGGGTAGGGAGGGACACCCTCCCCCCCAGGGGTCCCCCTGTAAATACTGACACACTCCCCCGGGGACCCCCTGTAAAGACTGACACACTCCCCCCGGGACCCCCCTGTAAATACTGACACACTCCCCCCGGGAACCCCCCTGTAAATACTGACACACTCCCCCCTGGGGACCCCCTGTAAATACTGACACACTCCCCCCGGAGACCCCCTGTAAATACTGACACACTCCCCCGGAGACCCCCCTGTAAATACTGACACACTCCCCCCGGGGGACCCCCCCTGTAAATACTGACACACTCCCCCGGGGACCCCCTGTAAATACTGACACACTCCCCCCGGGGACCCCCTGTAAATACTGACACACTCCCCCACCCCCCCTTCAAGGACCCACCTCTTGCACACCTACATCTTCCCCTTCTCTGTCCCCCCCTCCCCAGTAAGAAAACAATCCCAAATTTCTGTTGTGAGTTTGGAATAACCCTGTAGCTGAACGAGTTGGATGTTTTTTGATCTGGTGGCCTGTTACTGTGGATTGGAGGGAGGGAGGGAGGGAGGGAGGGAGGAAGGGAGGAAGGGGGGAGAAGGGGGTCAGATCACTTGGGAGAGTTATTTTTTTTTTTACCCCCTGTTCTCCCTACCACCCTAGAAACACGAGCTCTCCATTCTTTCTCTCTCTCCTTCTCCAGCCTTTTACTAATCCTCCTTCCTGGCCTCTCCCCTGGTTCCCCCCCCCCCCCCCCCTCCTCCCTCCCCCGCCCCCGCAATTCCTGCTCCTATAAAAATGTTCCTCTCCTCCCCTGCAATGTTCCTGCCTCCTGACCCTCCTCCTTATCCTGCTGCTGCCCATGCTTGGATATGGAGACAGATTTCAGCCCCAGAGTTGCTCACACAGCAGACAGACACACACAGCAAGACACAGGCACACACACACCAAGACACAGACACACACACACCAAGACACAGAGACACACAGCGCAGAGTTACTCACACAACAGACAGACACAGCAAGACACAGGCACACACACACCAAGACACAGACAGACACACACACCAAGACACAGACACACACACACCAAGACACAGGCACACACACACCAAGACACAGACACACACACACCAAGACACAGACACACACACACCAAGACACAGACACACACACACCAAGACACAGAGACACACAGCGCAGAGTTACTCACACAACAGACAGACACAGCAAGACACAGGCACACACACACCAAGACACAGACACACACACACACCAAGACACAGACAGACACACACACCAAGACACAGACACACACACACCAAGACACAGAGACACACACACCAAGACACAGACACACACACACACCAAGACACAGACAGACACACACACCAAGACACAGACACACACACACCAAGACACAGAGACACACACACCAAGACACAGACACACACACACACCAAGACACAGACACACACACACACCAAGACACAGAGACACACAGCCCAGAGTTACTCACACAACAGACAGACACACACAGCAAGACACAGACACACACACACCAAGACACACACACACACACACCAAGACACACACAGCAAGACACACACAGCAAGACACACACACACAGCGCAGAGTTACTCACACAGACAGACAGACACACACAGAGACACACACAGACAGACAGAAATAGACAGAGCGCAGAGTTGCTCACACAGACACACACAGAGACAGACACACACAGAGAGAGTTGCTCTCTCCCACACACAGAGACAGAAACACACAGACAGACACACACACGGGCAAACACACACACACACAGACAGACAGACACAGACAGAAATAGACACAGCGCAGAGTTGCTCACACAGACACACAGAGACAGACACACCCACAGACAGACACACACAGAGTTGTTCTCTCCCACACACAGAGACAGACAGCGCAGAGTTGCTATCTCTCTCTCTCTCTCAGTCTCAGTCTCTCCGCAATGTTGCTATTGAAATGTTGCCATGTTTTGGTCACTGTCTGAAACTTACATCAATTTCACTCACCGATTTCCTGCAGCTCCAGCCTGTCCTCCTACTCCAAAGTGTCTCTCCCTCACTCCCTCCTCCTCCTCCTCCTCCTCTCTCTCTGGTCGTCTCCCTTAGCTCCGATCTCCTCTGGGTCTCTTTCTCCTTCTCTCTCTCTCTCTTGCTCTTTTCTGTCCTGCAGCCCAGGGGCGCGCCTCCGCCACTCCCAGGGAGGCGCGCACACTGCGCAATACACCGTGCGCGTTCACGACTCAACCCCCCCGCCATAAACCCGAGACCAGAGATAGTGGGTGGGTGGAATATCACTGAACACAGAGATAACAGCAACTCAACCTAATTCAGCTCCAACCCAATAACCAGTCCTCATTAACCAACTCCAACCCAATAACCAGCCCTCACTAACCTGCTCCAACCCAATAACCAGCCCTCACTAACCAACTCCAACCCAATAACCAGCCCTCACTAACCTGCTCCAACCCAATAACCAGTCCTCACTAACCTGCTCCAACCCAATAACCAGCCCTCACTAACCTGCTCCAACCCAATAACCAGCCCTCACTAACCAACTCCAACCCAATAACCAGCCCTCACTAACCTGCTCCAACCCAATAACCAGTCCTCACTAACCTGCTCCAACCCAATAACCAGCCCTCACTAACCTGCTCCAACCCAATAACCAGCCCTCACTAACCAACTCCAACCCAATAACTAGCCCTCACTAACCAACTCCAACCCAATAACCAGCCCTCACTAACGAACTCCAACCCAATAACCAGTCCTCACTAACCAACTCCAACCCAATAACCAGCCCTCACTAACGAACTCCAACCCAATAACCAGCCCTCACTAACCAACTCCAACCCAATAACCAGCCCTCACTAACCTGCTCCAACCCAATAACCAGTCCTCACTAACCTGCTCCAACCCAATAACCAGTCCTCACTAACCTGCTCCAACCCAATAACCAGTCCTCACTAACCTGCTCCAACCCAATAACCAGTCCTCACTAAACTGCTCCAACCCAATAACCAGCCCTCACTAACCTGCTCCAACCCAATAACCAGTCCTCACTAACCTGCTCCAACCCAATAACCAGCCCTCACTAACTCAGCTCCAACCCAATAACCAGCCCACACTAACTCAGCTCCAACCCAATAACCAGCCCTCACTAACTCAGCTCCAACCCAATAACCAGTCCTCACTAACCTGCTCCAACCCAATAACCAGCCCTCACTAACACAGCTCCAACCCATAACCAAGGGTGCCACAGCGGGTTAGCACTGCTGCCTCAGGATGTCAGGGACCAGGGTTCGATTCCCGGCTTGGGTCGCTGTCTGTGCGGAGTCTGCACGTTCTCCCCATGTCTGCATCGGTTTATTCCGGGTGTCCAGTTTCCTCCCACAGTCCAAAAGATGAGCAGGTTGGGTGGATTGGCCATGCTAAATTGCCCCTTAGTGTCCAAAGATGTGCAGGTTAGGGGGAATGCACTGTAGGGGACCAATGATGCAATAACCAGGTTCAACTCAACCCATAACTGGGGTTATGTAAATATCTGTAAATACTGACAAACTCCCCGGGGACCCCCGACAACCCCGAAACCACCCCCCCCCCCCCCCACTCCAACCACATCCAGACGCTTTCTCGCACTGGTTCAATGAAACTACACACGAGGTGTTCCAGACTCCGCTCTGAAATATCACACCTTGCATTCTTCTTCCAAATGACGGGTCCTCTCGACTATCTTCATTCACCAAGAATCCACCTCCAGGCTTTCAAACTCTCCTCATGCTCGTTTGCTAAGATTTCCGTCTGCCGATCTCCCGAGGGGTGGGGGGGGGGTGAGGGGTGGGGGGGGGGGGGTGCGGGGGGTGATTTGAGTGATCCCTCACCCGCTCTGCCCGTTAAAGAAAAAACCCACGCCAACCTTTTCATCAGGCCTCTCACAGAACAAGGTGGGGTGGTGAACAACCCTTTCTGAAGCAGGACCCTGCCTGGTACTGCCCACATCTGCCCGGGAGTGTTGACGGCACCTCCGGTTTTCACACCGGCTTTGACAGCGCAGCGCTCCCTCAGTTACTGGCACCGGGGAATGCCGGCCTGGATTAGGGAGCAGAAGAACCTGGATTGGGGCCTGAAGCTGTGACCACCAGACTCGGAGGAGGAAATTCTGTCAAGCCACATAAACGACCTAGTTCCTGAATCTCAACATTGAGAATCACACAGCCTGGTGACGAGGTCCAGGCAAACCCCTATTATCAAGAGAGACATGGTGGTGTGGTGGTAATAGCTCTGGCCTAGTAATCCAGGCTAATGTTCTGGGGGACCCGGGTTCAAATCCCACCAAGGGTAGAATTTAAATTCAGTTAATAATATCTGGACTATAAAGCTAGTCCCAGTGACCGTGATAATTATCATCGCTAACACTCCCAGGGCAGGTACAGCACGGGGTTAGATACAGAGTAAAGCTCCCTCTACGCTGTCCCCCATCAAACACTCCCAGGACAGGTACAGCACGGGGTTAGATGCAGAGTAAAGCTCCCTCTTCACTGTCCCCCATCAAAGACTCCCAGAATAGGTACAGCACGGGGTTAGCTACAGAGTAAAGCTCCCTCTAAACTGTCCCCCATCAAACACTCACAGGACAGGTACGGCACGGGGTTAGATACAGAGTAAAGCTCCCTCTACACTGTCCCCATCAAACACTCCCAGGACAGGGACAGCACAGGGTTAGATACAGAGTAAAGCTCCCTCTTCACTGTCCCCCATCAAAGACTCCCAGAATAGGTACAGCACGGGGTTAGATACAGAGTAAAGCTCCCTCGACACTGTCCCCATCAAACACTCCCAGGACAGGTACAGCACGGGGTTAGGTACAGAGTAAAGCTCCCTCTACACTGTCCCCCATCAAACACTCCCAGGACAGGGACAGCACAGGGTTAGATACAGAGTAAATCTCCCTCGACACTGTCCCCATCAAACACTCCCAGGACAGGTACAGCACGGGGTTAGATACAGAGTAAAGCTCCCGCTACACTGTCCCCATCAAACACTCCCAGGACAGGTACAGCACGGGGTTAGATACAGAGTAAAGCTCCCTCGACACTGTCCCCCATCAAAGACTCCCAGAATAGGTACAGCACGGGGTTAGATACAGAGTAAAGCTCTCTCTACACTGTCCCCATCAAACACTCCCAGGACAGGTACAGCACGGGGTTAGATACAGAGTAAAGCTCACTCTACACTGTCCCCATCAAACACTCCCAGGATAGGGACAGCACAGGGTTAGATACAGAGTAAAGCTCCCTCTACACTGTCCCCCATCAAAGACTCCCAGGCCAGGTACAGCACAGGGTTAGATACAGAGTAAAGCTCCCTCTACACTGTCCCCCATCAAACACTCCCAGGACAGGTACAGCACAGGGTTAGATACAGAGTAAAACTCCCTCTACACTGTCCCCCATCAAACACTCCCAGGACAGATACAGCACGGGGTTAGATACAGAGTAAAGCTCCCTCTACACTGTCCCCCATCAAACACTCCCAGGACAGGTACAGCACGGGGTTAGATACAGAGTAAAGCTCCCTCTACACTGTCCCCCATCAAACACTCCCAGGACAGGTACAGCATGGGGTTAGATACAGAGTAAAGCTCCCTCTTCACTGTCCCCCATCAAAGACTCCCAGAATAGGTACAGCACGGGGTTAGATACAGAGTAAAGCTCCCTCTACACTGTCCCCCATCAAACACTCCCAGTACAGGCACAGCACGGAGCTAGGTACAAAGTAAAGCTCCCTCTACACTGTCCCCATCAAACACTCCCAGGACAGGTACAGCACGGGGTTAGATACAGAGTAAAGCTCCCTCTACACTGTCCCCATCAAACACTCCCAGGACAGGTACAGCACGGGGTTAGATACAGAGTAAAGCTCCCTCTACACTGTCCCCCATCAAACACTCCCAGGACAGGGACAGCACAGGGTTAGATACAGAGTAAAGCTCCCTCTACACTGTCCCCCATCAAAGACTCCCAGGCCAGGTACAGCACAGGGTTAGATAAGGCATTGTTCCGAGTTTGGACTTATCTCCTGTGCCACAGGTACAAAAGGGAATTTCCATGGTGTGGGTTTAATCTGAATTGGAGCTTGGATTATGAGGTGAAAGTCATATGCCCGAGCTGCTGTAAGAGCCACTTCCTGAAAAACAGATCTCATTTCCGTACCCAGCTCACATCTCACCCTCCCTGGTCACGTCCTGTCCCGCAAAACTACACAACCATCTCATCATAGAATCATAGAAACCCTACAGTGCAGAAGGAGGCCATTCGGCCCATCGAGTCTGCACCGACCACAATCCCACCCAGGCCCGACCCCCACATATTTACCCGCTAATCCCTCCAACCTACGCATCCCAGGACTCTAAGGGGCAATTTTTAACCTGGCCAATCAACCTAACCCGCACATCTTTGGAGTGTGGGAGGAAACCGGAGCACCCGGAGGAAACCCACGCAGACACGGGGAGAACGCGCAGAATCCACACAGACAGTGACCCGAGCCGGGAATCGAACCCAGGACCCTGGAGCTGTGAAGCAGCAGCACTAACCCACTGTGCCACCGTGCCGCCTGTGCCATCTGTTTGCGACAGTCCCACACCCATTCCGGACAGGCTTTTAAAGTTAAAGTTTATTTATTAGTGTCACAAGTTGGCTTGGATTAACACTGCAATGAAGTTACTGTGAAAATCCCCCAGTCGCCCACACTCCGGCGCCTGTTCGGGTTACACTGAGGGAGAATTTAGCACCCAAACCAGCACGTCTTTCAGACTGTGGGAGGAAACCGGAGCACCCGGAGGAAACCCACGCAGACACGGGGAGAATATGCAAACTCCACACAGACAGTGACCCGAGCCGGGAATCGAACCCGGGTCCCCGGCGCTGTGAGGCAGCAGTTCCACGGTGCTGCCCTATTGAGTTGAAATCTCAGTAGGGAAAGGAAACACACAAAGGTTCCCTCCGATCCTCACGCCAGCTCCAAATGTATTATCCGTTGGCAAGGCCCAGCATCTGTTGCCCATCCCTAATTGAACTGAGTGTTTCGCTCGGCACATTTCAGAGGGGGGCAGTTGAGAGTCGACCACATTGCTGTGTGTGTGTGTGTGTGTGTGTGTGCGCGTGTGGGGGGGTCTGGAGTCACAGGTAGGCCAGACCGGGTAAGGACAACAGATTTCCTTCCCTCGAGGGGACAGTCGCGAACCAGATGGGGTTTTTATTTAACGACAATCGATGATAACTGACACTGTTTCCCCATGACTGAAACTGGCTTCATAACTCCAGATTTTTATTAATCAAATTTAAATTCCATTAGCTGCCACGGTGAGATTTTTGATTGGTCGTGACCATGACACCATCTCCCCTGACGTGCCTCGCTTGCAAATTGACACAATATTCCGGTCAGGCCGTGAGGACTTAAAGTAAAGCTTATTTATTAGTGTCACAAGTCGGCTTACATTAACACCGCAATGAAGTTACTGTGAAAATCCCCCAGTCGCCCACACTCCTGTTCGGGTAACACGGAGGGAGAATTTAGCACCTCTTTCGGACTGTGGGAGGACACCGGAGCACCCGGAGGAAACCCACGCAGACACGGGGAGTACGCGCAGACTCCGCACAGACAGTGAGCCGACCCGGGACTCGAACCCGGGTCCCCGGCGCTGTGAGGCAGCGATGTGGAGATGCCGGCGTTGGGACTGGGGTAAACGCAGTAGGAAGTCTCGCAACACCAGGTTAAAGTCCAACAGGTTTATTTGGTCGCGCAAGCCGCCAGCTTTCGGAACAGGCTGTTCCTTCGTCAGGCGAGTGGGAGTGCTGATCACAAACAGGGCAGCAGTGTTAACCCATTGTGCCACCGTGCTGCCCTCTCGCGTTGAAATTCCAGTGGGGAAGGGAACACGCGGAGGTTCCCTACGATCCTAGTGCCACCTCCAAATGTATTATTTGGTGACAAGGCCCCAGCCCCAAAGGGAATTTCCCCAGACCTTTTCTCCCTTTGAAGGTGCCTGTATTTCTCTCCCACTGCACCCTGCTGCTCTCGGTGACAAGATCGGTCTCTGGGTGAGTGGGGAGAATGATTGGGTGCAGTCACAATGCATTATTATAATCTGACTGTATGGGACAGGCTCGACAGAGCGAGATGGATTTCCAGCCTGTCAACTGTGGGTGTTCATGATGTGGAGATGCCGGCGTTGGACTGGGGTAAACACAGTAAGAAGTTTCACAACACCAGGTTAAAGTCCAACAGGTTTATTTGGTAGCAAAAGCCACACCAGCTTTCGGAGCGCTGTTCCAAAACACTCACAACACTGTGGGCATTGGCAAGAGGTGAGAGCGAGAGTTTCATTCAAGTGCATCTTCACACCCACACACACCCTTTTATTTCCTTTTGTTCAATCGTGGGGGAGGTGCTGGAAGAAGTTTCAAGCACATTCGCGGCCCGTGGAACCACATTGTGAACCCCTCCTCCCACAGCTAGCAAGGCCTGGTCCTGAGCTCGAACCCGCCCTGAGCTCGAACCCACCCTGAGCTCGAACCCACCCTGAGCTCGAACCCACCCTGAGCTCGAACCCACCCTGAGCTCGAACCCACCCTGAGCTCGAACCTGCAACATCTGCCCGAGCTGTGAGAGCACTGCCCACTGCACCATGAGGCCTCCGACTAGAAAGAGAGAGAGAGAGAGAGAGATTCAGAGAGAGGGAGAGTCAGAGAGAGAGAGAGATTCAGAGAGAGGGAGAGTCAGAGAGAGAGAGAGAGGGAGAGACAGTCAGAGAGAGAGAGACAGAGTGAGAGAGAGAGAGAGTGCCAGAGAGAGCGAGAGAGTGCACCAGAGAGAGGGAGAGAGAGAGAGGGAGAGACAGAGAGGGAGAGTGAGAGAGAGACACACACACAGAGTGAGAGAAATAGAGATTCAGAGAGAGAGAGAGATTCAGAGAGAGGGAGAGTCAGAGAGAGAGAGAGAGAGAGCGCGCCAGAGAGAGGGAGAGACAGAGAGAGAGGGAGAGACAGAGAGAGAGAGTGAGAGAGAGACACACACACAGACTGAGAGAAATAGAGATTCAGAGAGAGGATGAGTCAGAGAGAGGGAGAGTGAGAGAGAGAGATATTCAGAGAGAGGATGAGTCAGAGACAGGGAGAGAGACAAAAAGCAAGAGATAGAGAGAGAGAGTGCCAGAGAGAGAGAGCGAGAGAGTGCGCCAGAGAGAGGGAGAGACAGAGAGAGAGATTCAGAGAGAGGGAGAGTCAGAGAGAGAGAGGGAGAGAGAGAGAGACAGAGTGAAAGAGAGAGATTCAGAGAGAGGGAGAGACAGAGACAGAGAGATTCAGAGAGAGGGAGAGTCAGAGGGAGAGGGAGAGAGACAGAGACAGAGAGAGAGGGAGAGAGAGAGAGACAGAGAGAGAGGGAGAGAGAGAGAGAGACGGAGAGAGAGGGAGAGAGTGAGAGGGAGAGAGAGGGAGAGAGAAAGGGAGAGAGAGTGAGAGAGAGAGTGAGAGGGAGAGAGAGGGAGAGAGAGTGAGAGAGAGAGAGTGAGAGAGAGTGAGAGAGAGAGAGTGAGAGAGAGTGAGAGAGAGAAAGAGGGAGTGAGAGGGAGGGAGAGAGGGAGAGGCAGAGTGAGAGAGAGAGAGTGAGAGAGAGTGAGAGGCAGAGTGAGAGGGAGAGAGAGTGAGAGAGACAGAGACAGAGAGAGTGAGAGAGAGAGAGACAGAGAGAGGGAGAGAGAGTGAGAGAGAGAGTGAGAGAGAGTGAGAGAGAGAGAGTGAGAGAGAGTGAGAGAGAGAAAGAGGGAGTGAGAGGGAGGGAGAGAGGGAGAGGCAGAGTGAGAGAGAGAGAGTGAGAGAGAGTGAGAGGCAGAGTGAGAGGGAGAGAGAGTGAGAGAGAGAGACAGAGAGAGTGAGAGAGAGAGAGACAGAGAGAGTGAGAGAGAGTGAGAGGCAGAGTGAGAGGGAGAGAGAGAGGCAGAGTGAGAGGGAGAGAGAGAGAGGCAGAGTGAGAGGGAGAGAGAGTGAGAGAGAGTGTGAGAGAGAGGGAGAGACAGAGAGAGTGAGAGAGAGTGAGAGAGTGAGAGGGAGAGAGAGAGGCAGAGTGAGAGGGAGAGAGAGAGGCAGAGTGAGAGGGAGAGAGAGAGAGGCAGAGTGAGAGGGAGAGAGAGTGAGAGAGAGTGTGAGAGAGAGGGAGAGACAGAGAGAGTGAGAGAGAGTGAGAGAGGGAGAGAGAGAGGCAGAGTGAGAGGGAGAGAGAGACAGTGAGTGAGAGGGAGAGAGAGACAGTGAGAGAGAGGAGAGGAGAGAACTGATGAATACGTGAGAAGGAGGAACATGTTTGTCGCAGGACCGGGTTTGGGATTCTAAAAGTCTGAAGGTTTCGGAAGAAAGGAAAGACTGGAGGGGGAGGGGGGGGGGGGGATATGTAATAATTAGGGTGTTTTGTTATGTCTTAAGCTGCCTCTTTGTAATTAGGTGACTGGTGCCTTTGAATCAGTTTCTCTTTGTACAAACCACATTCAGCCTCACAAGCCTGATTAGAAATTGCATTTCCGTGGCTGAGAATGGTTACAAGCTGTCTTCACAAACAACAAACAATCATTTCCTTCCACAACAGCACGGGTATTCGAACTTGCTGCCCACTTGGGGGTTGGCTGAGTGTTTTGTCGTTGGGTCTGAACCCCAGCACTGCCGCAAATCCAGCTGTGTGAGGATAATACCCCCTTTCTACCCCGGGCAGCAGTTGTCAAGACCCGTTCGCCTGGGAGAAGGCGGAGCAGAGGCTGAGATAGACTGTCCACATACACAGCCCGCTGTCGTAACGTCGGGCCTGCTCCTCAGGGTTTACAGATTCACCCTCCAGCTCAGCGCTGTGGTCACACTGAACCCAGGTCTCAATAAGGAGAGAGAGAGAGGCACAGAGAAAGAGAGAACTCAGAGACAGAGGGACTCAGAGACAGAGGGACTCAGAGACAGAGAGACTCAGAGACAGAGAGACTCAGAGACAGAGGGAAAGTGAGAAAGAGAGACTCAGAGACAGAGGGAAAGTGAGACAGAGAGAGCTCAGAGACAGAGGGAAAGTGAGACAGAGAGACTCAGAGACAGAGGGAAAGTGAGACAGAGAGAGCTCAGAGACAGTGAGAGGCACAGAGACAGAGAGACTCAGAGACAGAGAGACTCAGGCAGAGGGACTCAGAGACAGCGGGACTCAGAGACAGAGGGAGCTCAGAGACAGAGGGAGCTCAGAGACAGCGGGACTCAGAGACAGAGGGAGCTCAGAGAAAGAGGGACTCAGAGACAGAGAGACTCAGAGACAGCGGGACTCAGAGACAGAGAGACTCAGAGACAGAGAGACTCAGAGACACAGAGACTCAGAGACAGAGACTCAGAGACAGAGGGAGCTCAGAGACAGCGGGACTCAGAGACAGAGACTCAGAGACAGAGGGAGCTCAGAGACAGCGGGACTCAGAGACAGCGGGACTCAGAGACAGAGACTCAGAGACAGAGGGAGCTCAGAGACAGCGGGACTCAGAGACAGAGAGACTCAGAGACAGAGAGACTCAGAGACAGAGGGAAAGTGAGACAGAGAGAGCTCAGAGACAGAGGGAAAGTGAGACAGAGGGACTCAGAGACAGAGGGACTCAGAGACAGCGGGACTCAGAGACAGAGACTCAGAGACAGAGGGAGCTCAGAGACAGCGGGACTCAGAGACAGAGACTCAGAGACAGAGGGAGCTCAGAGACAGCGGGACTCAGAGACAGAGAGACTCAGAGACAGAGAGACTCAGAGACAGAGAGACTCAGAGACAGAGAGACTCAGAGACAGAGGGACCCAGAGACAGAGAGACTCAGAGACAGAGAGACTCAGAGACAGAGAGACTCAGAGACAGAGAGACTCAGAGACAGAGGGACTCAGAGACAGCGGGACTCAGAGACAGAGACTCAGAGACAGAGGGAGCTCAGAGACAGCGGGACTCAGAGACAGAGAGACTCAGAGACAGAGAGACTCAGAGACAGAGGGAAAGTGAGACAGAGAGAGCTCAGAGACAGAGGGAAAGTGAGACAGAGGGACTCAGAGACAGAGGGACAGAGAGACTCAGAGACAGAGGGAGCTCAGAGACAGCGGGACTCAGAGACAGAGAGACTCAGAGACAGAGGGAGCTCAGAGACAGAGAGACTCAGAGACAGAGGGATTCAGAGACAGAGGGACTCAGAGACAGAGGGACTCAGAGACAGAGAGACTCAGAGACAGAGGGATTCAGAGACAGAGGGACTCAGAGACAGAGGGAGCTCAGAGACAGCGGGACTCAGAGACAGAGAGACTCAGAGACAGAGGGAGCTCAGAGACAGCGGGACTCAGAGACAGAGAGACTCAGAGACAGAGAGACTCAGAGACAGAGGGAGCTCAGAGACAGCGGGACTCAGAGACAGAGAGACTCAGAGACAGAGAGACTCAGAGACAGAGGGAGCTCAGAGACAGAGAGACTCAGAGACAGAGGGATTCAGAGACAGAGGGACTCAGAGACAGAGGGACTCAGAGACAGAGAGACTCAGAGACAGAGAGACTCAGAGACAGAGAGACTCAGAGACAGAGAGACTCATAGACAGAGGGAGCTCAGAGAAAGAGGGAGCTCAGAGACAGAGAGAGCTCAGAGACAGTGAGAGGCACAGAGACAGAGAGACTCAGGCAGAGGGACTCAGAGACAGAGAGACTCAGAGACAGAGGGACTCAGAGACAGAGGGAGCTCAGAGACAGCGGGACTCAGAGACAGAGAGACTCAGAGACAGAGGGACTCAGAGACAGAGGGACTCAGAGACAGAGGGACTCAGAGACAGAGGGACTAAGAGACAGAGGGACTCAGAGTCAGAGGGAGCTCAGAGACAGAGGGAGCTCAGAGACAGAGGGACTCAGAGACAGAGGGACTCAGAGACAGAGGGACTAAGAGACAGAGGGACTCAGAGTCAGAGGGAGCTCAGAGACAGAGGGAGCTCAGAGACAGAGGGACTCAGAGACAGAGGGACTCAGAGACAGAGAGACTCAGAGACAGAGGGAAAGTGAGACAGAGAGACTCAGAGACAGAGGGAAAGTGAGAAAGAGAGAGCTCAGAGACAGTGAGAGGCACAGAGACAGAGGGATTCAGAGACAGAGAGACTCAGAGACAGAGACTCAGAGACAGAGAGACTCAGAGACAGAGAGACTCAGAGACAGAGAGACTCAGAGACAGAGAGACTCAGAGACAGAGGGACCAGGAGACAGAGTGACTCAGAGACAGGGACTCAGAGACAGAGGGAGCTCAGAGGGAGCTCAGAGACAGAGAGACTCAGAGACAGAGAGACTCAGAGACAGAGGGAGCTCAGAGACTGAGAGACTCAGAGACAGAGAGACTCAGAGACAGAGAGACTCAGAGACAGAGAGACTCAGAGACAGCGAGACTCAGAGACAGAGAGACTCAGAGACAGAGGGAAAGTGAGACAGAGAGACTCAGAGACAGAGAGACTCAGGCAGAGGGACTCAGAGACAGAGAGACCCAGAGACAGAGGGACCCAGAGACAGAGGGAAAGTGAGACAGAGAGACTCAGAGACAGAGAGACTCAGATAGAGGGACTCAGAGACAGAGGGACTCAGATAGAGGGACTCAGAGACAGAGGGAAAGTGAGACAGAGAGAGTTCAGAGACCGAGAGAGGCACAGAGACATAGAGACTCAGAGACAGAGGGAAAGTGAGAGAGACACCCACACACAGACACACACACACACACACACAGTGAGAGACAGAGAGAGAGTGAGAGAATGATTAATACATGACAGTGAGTAACATGTATGTTGTAGGACTTGGGTTTGGGATTTTAAAAGTCTGAAGGATCCCTCAGTCCCTATCCCTGTTTACCAGGATGAAGTATCGAGGCCGTAATCCAGGTTTAGTGATAGCCGCTGATCGTAAATAATCTAGGCCGACACAGCCAGTGCAAGGACTGAGGTGTTCCCCAAGATGTGCCTCCCTCTCTGTCTGACTTTCTGGCACACTCTGACTATCTCTCTACCTTCTCAATTTTCTTGTTAATTCAAGGCCCCATTAGTAAACCTCGCCTCCTGACTGCACCACCAACCCCTGGCCACCCCCTCGCCCCCCCCACCAAAGCCTGTCCACTGGGAATCCTGCGGAGAGTAGCTCACCTCCTGACTCCCTCCCAAAGCCTGTCCACTGGGAATCCTGCGGAGAGTAACTCACCTCCTGACTCCCCCCCAAAGCCTGTCCACCATCTACAAGGACACAAGTCAGGAGTGTGATGGAATACTCCCCACTTGCCTGGATGGGTGCGACTCCCAACAACACTCGAGAAGCTCGACACCATCCAGGACAAAGCAGCCCCGCTCGATCGACACGCTAACCACAAACATTCACTCCCTCCACCACCGACGCACAGTGGCAGCAGTGTGTACCATCTACAAGATGCACTGCAGCGACTCGCCAAGGCTCCTTCAACAGCACCTTCCAAACCACCACCTCTACCACCTAGAAGGACAAGGGGGGGGCAGCAGACACATGGGGAACACCCCCACCTGCAAGTTCCCCCCTCCGAGCCACTCGCCATCCCGACTTGGAAATATATCGGCCGTTCCTTCACTGTGGCTGGGGTCAAAATCCTGGAACTCCCTCCCTAACAGCACTGTGGGTGTACCTACACCACACACGGGGACTGACTGATGTCCAATCACAATCCTGGAACTCCCTCCCTAACAGCACAGTGGGCGTACCTACACCACACGGGGACTGCAGCGGGTTCAAGATGGCGGCTCACCCACCACCTTCTCCAGGGGGCAATTAGGGACGGGGGGATAAAAAGTGAGACCCACATCTCGTGGATGAATTCAAATAAATTCAGGTTTACTGCCTAAATTACGATTTGATGAAGTTTGAGCTTCTACTGTCTGAAGTCGGAGTCCAGGGGAAATGTTATTCTGTATAGTCATTGAGTTAAACACAGTTTTTACGTTTTAGTTTATTTATTAGTGTCACGAGTCGGTTTACATTAACACCGCAATGAAGTTACTGTGAAAATCCCCCAGTCGCCACACTCCGGTGCTTGTTCGGGTTACACTGAGGGAGAATTTAGCACCCTAACCAGCATGTCTTTCAGACTGTGGGAGGAAACCGGAGCACCCGGAGGAAACCCACGCAGACACGGGGAGAATGTGCAGACTCCGCACAGACAGTGACCCAAGCCGGGAATCGAACCCAGGTCCCTGGAGCTGTGAGGCAGCAGTGCTAACCCACTGTGCTACCGTGCCGTCCTACAGAACAGGGACATCACAGCATGATTGTACATATAAAAGTCCCGCTGCGGAGTGCAGGAAGAGAGGGATCGAGTGCAGGGGGGGTCCAAGGCACTTTGTGAGAAGGTAATCGCTCAGACAAAGCCCAGAAACCTGAGATCTTAGAAGCTTTGATAAAGGATCAAGGGTAGCAGAGGGTACAATAAACCCTGAACACAGCAAGGCGGGCGGTGAGAGCTGATATGTACGTGAAGCATAGAAGGAAAAAGAGAGGCACATAGAAAAAACGTGTGTACACTTGCAACTTACCACTTTAAAAAATTGTGTGAGTGTGTGTGCGTGCCGGGACGGTGTGCCGGAGTGGGCGGCGTGCCCGAGGGGGCCGTGTGCCCGAGGGGTCGGCGTGCCGGAGGGGGCGTGCCGGAGGGGACGGTGTGCCGGAGGGGGCGGGCCGGAGGGGGCGTGCCGGAGGGGACGGTGTGCCGGAGTGGGCGGCGTGCCCGAGGGGGCGGTGTGCCCGAGGGGGCAGTGTGCCGGGGCGGTGTGCCCGAGGGGGCGGTGTGCCGGGGCAGTGTGCCCGAGGGGGCGGTGTGCCGGAGGGGGCGGTGTGCCCGAGGGGGCGGTGTGCCGGGGCGGTGTGCCCGAGGTGGCGGCGTGCCGGAGTGGGCGGCGTGCCCGAGGGGGCGGTGTGTCGGAGGGTGCGTGCCGGAGGGGACGGTGTGCCCGAGGGGGCGTGCCGGAGGGGACGGTGTGCCGGAGGGGCGGTGTGCCGGAGGGGGCGGTGTGCCGGAGGGGACGGTGTGCCCGAGGGGGCGTGCCGGAGGGGACGGTGTGCCGGAGGGGGCGGTGTGCCGGCGGGGACGGTGTGCCGGAGGGGGCGGCGTGCCGGAGGGGACGGCGTGCCCGAGGGGACGGTGTGCCGGAGGGGACGGTGTGCCGGAGGGGACGGTGTGCCCGAGGGGACGGTGTGCCCGAGGAGGCGGTGTGCCGGAGGGGACGGTGTGCCCGAGGGGACGGTGTGCCCGAGGGGACGGTGTGCCCGAGGGGACGGTGTGCCGGAGGGGGCGGCGTGCCGGAGGGAACGGTGTGCCCGAGGGGACGGTGTGCCCGAGGGGACGGTGTGCCGGAGGGGACGGTGTGCCGGAGGCGACGGTGTGCCGGGGCGGTGTGCCGGAGGCGACGGTGTGCCCGAGGGGACGGTGTGCCGGAGGGGACGGTGTGCCCGAGGGGACGGTGTGCCCGATGGGACGGTGTGCCGGGGGGGGGCGGCGTGCCGGAGGGGGCGGTGTGCCGGGGGGACGGTGTGCCGGAGGGGACGGTGTGCCGGAGGGGGCGGTGTGCCGGGGCGGTGTGCCGGAGGGGACGGTGTGCCGGGGCGGTGTGCCGGAGGGGATGGTGTGCCCGAGGGGACGGTGTGCCCGAGGGGACGGTGTGCCCGAGGGGACGGTGTGCCGGAGGGGACGGTGTGCCGGAGGGGGCGGTGTGCCGGAGGGGGCGGTGTGCCGGAGCGGACGGTGTGCCGGAGGGGACGGTGTGCCGGAGGGGACAGTGTGCCAGAGGGGACGGTGTGCCAGAGGGGGCGGTGTGCCGGAGGGGACGGTGTGCCGGAGGGGGCGGTGTGCCGGAGGGGACGGTGTGCCGGAGGGGATGGTGTGCCGGGGCGGTGTGCCGGAGGGGGCGGTGTGCCGGAGGGGGCGGTGTGCCGGAGGGGGCGGTGTGCCGGAGCGGACGGTGTGCCGGAGGGGACGGTGTGCCGGAGGGGGCAGTGTGCCAGAGGGGACGGTGTGCCGGAGGGGGCGGTGTGCCGGAGGGGACGGTGTGCCGGAGGGGACGGTGTGCCGGAGGGGATGGTGTGCCGGGGCGGTGTGCCGGGGGGGGGCGGCGTGCCGGAGGGGGCGGTGTGCCAGGGGGTACGATGTGCCGGAGGGGGCCGTGTACCGGAGCGGTGTGCCGGAGGGGACGGTGTGCCGGGGCGGTGTGCCGGAGGGGACGGTGTGCCCGAGGGGACGGTGTGCCCGAGGGGACGGTGTGCCGGAGGGGGCGGTGTGCCGGAGGGGGCGGTGTGCCGGAGGGGGCGGTGTGCCGGTGTGGTGTGCCGGAGGGGACGGTGTGCCGGGGCGGTGTGCCGGAGGGGGCGGTGTGCCGGAGGGGACGGTGTGCCGGAGGGGACGGTGTGCCGGAGGGGACGGTGTGCCGGGGGGACGGTGTGCCGGGGGGACGGTGTGCCTGAGGGGACGGTGTGCCGGAGGGGACGGTGTGCCGGAGGGGACGGTGTGCCCGAGGGGACGGTGTGACCGAGGGGACGGTGTGCCCGAGGGGCGTGCCGGAGGGGATGGTGTGCCGGAGGGGACGGTGTGCTGGAGGGGGCGGTGTGCCAGAGGGGACGGTGTGCCCGAGGGGGCGTGCCGGAGGGGACGGTGTGCCGGGGGGGACGGTGTGCCGGGGGGGACGGTGTGCCGGAGGGGACGGTGTGCCGGAGGGGGCGGCGTGCCGGAGGGGACGGTGTGCCCGAGGGGACGGTGTGCTGGAGGGGACGGTGTGCCGGAGGGGACGGTGTGCCCGAGTGGACGGTGTGCCCGAGGAGGCGGTGTGCCGGAGGGGACGGTGTGCCCGTGGGGACGGTGTGCCGGAGGGGACGGTGTGCCGGAGGGGACGGTGTGCCCGAGTGGACGGTGTGCCCAAGGAGGCGGTGTGCCGGAGGGGACGGTGTGCCGGAGGGGACGGTGTGCCGGAGGGGGCGGTGTGCCGGAGGGGACGGTGTGCCCGAGGGGACGGTGTGCCGGAGGGGACGTTGTGCCGGAGGGGGCGGTGTGCCGGAGGGGACGGTGTGCCGGAGGGGACGGTGTGCCGGAGGGGGCGGCGTGCCGGAGGGGACGGTGTGCCCGAGGGGACGGTGTGCCCGAGGGAACGGTGTGCCGGAGGGGACGGTGTGCCCGAGGGGACGGTGTGCCCGAGGGGACGGCGTGCCCGAGGGGACGGTGTGCCGGAGGGGACGGTGTGCCGGAGGGGGCGGCGTGCCGGAGGGGACGGTGTGCCGGAGGGGACGGTGTGCCGGAGGGGGCAGCGTGCCGGAGGGGACGGTGTGCCCGAGGGGACGGCGTGCCCGAGGGGACGGCGTGCCGGAGGGGACGGTGTGCCGGAGGGGGCGGTGTGCCCGAGGGGACGGCGTGCCCGAGGGGACGGTGTGCCGGAGGGGGCGTGCCGGAGGGGACGGTGTGCCGGAGGGGGCGGGCCGGAGGGGGCGTGCCGGAGGGGACGGTGTGCCGGAGTGGGCGGCGTGCCCGAGGGGGCGGTGTGCCCGAGGGGGCAGTGTGCCGGGGCGGTGTGCCCGAGGGGGCGGTGTGCCGGGGCGGTGTGCCCGAGGGGGCGGTGTGCCGGAGGGGGCGGTGTGCCCGAGGGGGCGGTGTGCCGGGGCGGTGTGCCCGAGGTGGCGGCGTGCCGGAGTGGGCGGCGTGCCCGAGGGGGCGGTGTGTCGGAGGGTGCGTGCCGGAGGGGACGGTGTGCCCGAGGGGGCGTGCCGGAGGGGACGGTGTGCCGGAGGGGCGGTGTGCCGGAGGGGGCGGTGTGCCGGAGGGGACGGTGTGCCCGAGGGGGCGTGCCGGAGGGGACGGTGTGCCGGAGGGGGCGGTGTGCCGTCGGGGACGGTGTGCCGGAGGGGGCGGCGTGTCGGAGGGGACGGCGTGCCCGAGGGGACGGTGTGCCGGAGGGGACGGTGTGCCGGAGGGGACGGTGTGCCCGAGGGGACGGTGTGCCCGAGGAGGCGGTGTGCCGGAGGGGACGGTGTGCCCGAGGGGACGGTGTGCCCGAGGGGACGGTGTGCCCGAGGAGGCGGTGTGCCGGAGGGGGCGGTGTGCCGGAGGGGACGGTGTGCCGGAGGGGGCGGTGTGCCGGAGGGGACGGTGTGCCCGAGGGGACGGTGTGCCGGAGGGGACGTTGTGCCGGAGGGGGCGGTGTGCCGGAGGGGACGGTGTGCCGGAGGGGACGGTGTGCCGGAGGGGGCGGCGTGCCGGAGGGGACGGTGTGCCCGAGGGGACGGTGTGCCCGAGGGGACGGTGTGCCGGAGGGGCGGTGTGCCCGAGGGGACGGCGTGCCCGAGGGGACGGTGTGCCGGAGGGGACGGTGTGCCCGAGGGGACGGTGTGCCCAAGGGGACGGTGTGCCGGAGGGGACGGTGTGCCGGAGGGGGCGGCGTGCCGGAGGGGACGGCGTGCCGGGGGGGGGCGGTGTGCCGGAGGGGGCGGTGTGCCCGAGGGGACGGTGTGCCCGAGGGGACGGTGTGCCGGAGGGGGCGGCGTGCCGGAGGGAACGGTATGCCCGAGGGGACGGTGTGCCCGAGGGGACGGTGTGCCGGAGGGGACGGTGTGCCGGAGGCGACGGTGTGCCGGGGCGGTGTGCCGGAGGCGACGGTGTGCCCGAGGGGACGGTGTGCCGGAGGGGACGGTGTGCCCGAGGGGACGGTGTGCCCGATGGGACGGTGTGCCGGGGGGGGGCGGCGTGCCCGAGGGGGCGGTGTGCCGGGGGGACGGTGTGCCGGAGGGGACGGTGTGCCGGAGGGGGCGGTGTGCCGGGGCGGTGTGCCGGAGGGGACGGTGTGCCGGGGCGGTGTGCCGGAGGGGATGGTGTGCCCGAGGGGACGGTGTGCCCGAGGGGACGGTGTGCCCGAGGGGACGGTGTGCCGGAGGGGACGGTGTGCCGGAGGGGGCGGTGTGCCGGAGGGGGCGGTGTGCCGGAGCGGACGGTGTGCCGGAGGGGACGGTGTGCCGGAGGGGACAGTGTGCCAGAGGGGACGGTGTGCCAGAGGGGGCGGTGTGCCGGAGGGGACGGTGTGCCGGAGGGGGCGGTGTGCCGGAGGGGACGGTGTGCCGGAGGGGATGGTGTGCCGGGGCGGTGTGCCGGAGGGGGCGGTGTGCCGGAGGGGGCGGTGTGCCGGAGGGGGCGGTGTGCCCGAGGGGACGGTGTGCCGGGGCGGTGTGCCGGAGGGGACGGTGTGCCGGAGGGGACAGTGTGCCAGAGGGGACGGTGTGCCGGAGGGGGCGGTGTGCCGGAGGGGACGGTGTGCCGGAGGGGACGGTGTGCCGGAGGGGATGGTGTGCCGGGGCGGTGTGCCGGGGGGGGGCGGCGTGCCGGAGGGGGCGGTGTGCCAGGGGGGACGATGTGCCGGAGGGGGCCGTGTACCGGAGCGGTGTGCCGGAGGGGACGGTGTGCCGGGGCGGTGTGCCGGAGGGGACGGTGTGCCCGAGGGGACGGTGTGCCCGAGGGGACGGTGTGCCGGAGGGGGCGGTGTGCCGGAGGGGGCGGTGTGCCGGAGGGGGCGGTGTGCCGGTGTGGTGTGCCGGAGGGGACGGTGTGCCGGGGCGGTGTGCCGGAGGGGGCGGTGTGCCGGAGGGGACGGTGTGCCGGAGGGGACGGTGTGCCGGAGGGGACGGTGTGCCGGGGGGACGGTGTGCCGGGGGGACGGTGTGCCTGAGGGGACGGTGTGCCGGAGGGGACGGTGTGCCGGAGGGGACGGTGTGCCCGAGGGGACGGTGTGACCGAGGGGACGGTGTGCCCGAGGGGCGTGCCGGAGGGGATGGTGTGCCGGAGGGGACGGTGTGCTGGAGGGGGCGGTGTGCCAGAGGGGACGGTGTGCCCGAGGGGGCGTGCCGGAGGGGACGGTGTGCCGGGGGGGACGGTGTGCCGGGGGGGACGGTGTGCCGGAGGGGACGGTGTGCCGGAGGGGGCGGCGTGCCGGAGGGGACGGTGTGCCCGAGGGGACGGTGTGCTGGAGGGGACGGTGTGCCGGAGGGGACGGTGTGCCCGAGTGGACGGTGTGCCCGAGGAGGCGGTGTGCCGGAGGGGACGGTGTGCCCGTGGGGACGGTGTGCCGGAGGGGACGGTGTGCCGGAGGGGACGGTGTGCCCGAGTGGACGGTGTGCCCGAGGAGGCGGTGTGCCGGAGGGGACGGTGTGCCGGAGGGGACGGTGTGCCGGAGGGGGCGGTGTGCCGGAGGGGACGGTGTGCCCGAGGGGACGGTGTGCCGGAGGGGACGTTGTGCCGGAGGGGGCGGTGTGCCGGAGGGGACGGTGTGCCGGAGGGGACGGTGTGCCGGAGGGGGCGGCGTGCCGGAGGGGACGGTGTGCCCGAGGGGACGGTGTGCCCGAGGGGACGGTGTGCCGGAGGGGACGGTGTGCCCGAGGGGACGGTGTGCCCGAGGGGACGGCGTGCCCGAGGGGACGGTGTGCCGGAGGGGACGGTGTGCCGGAGGGGGCGGCGTGCCGGAGGGGACGGTGTGCCGGAGGGGACGGGGTGCCGGAGGGGACGGTGTGCCGGAGGGGGCGGCGTGCCGGAGGGGGCGGCGTGCCGGAGGGGGCGGTGTGCCCGAGGGGACGGCGTGCCCGAGGGGACGGTGTGCCGGAGGGGACGGTGTGCCGGAGGGGGCGGCGTGCCGGAGGGGACGGTGTGCCGCGGGGGGGCGGTGTGCCGGAGGGGGCGGTGTGCCCGAGGGGACGGTGTGCCCGAGGGGACGGTGTGCCGGAGGGGGCGGCGTGCCGGAGGGAACGGTGTGCCCGAGGGGACGGTGTGCCCGAGGGGACGGTGTGCCGGAGGGGACGGTGTGCCGGAGGCGACGGTGTGCCGGGGCGGTGTGCCGGAGGGGACGGTGTGCCCGAGGGGACGGTGTGCCGGAGGGGACGGTGTGCCCGAGGGGACGGTGTGCCCGATGGGACGGTGTGCCGGGGGGGGTGGCGTGCCGGAGGGGGCGGTGTGCCGGGGGGGACGGTGTGCCGGAGGGGACGGTGTGCCGGAGGGGGCGGTGTGCCGGGGCGGTGTGCCGGAGGGGACGGTGTGCCGGGGCGGTGTGCCGGAGGGGATGGTGTGCCCGAGGGGACGGTGTGCCTGAGGGGACGGTGTGCCCGAGGGGGCGGTGTGCCGGAGGGGGCGGTGTGCCGGAGGGGGCGGTGTGCCGGAGGGGGCGGTGTGCCGGAGGGGACGGTGTGCCAGGGGGTACGATGTGCCGGAGGGGGCGGTGTACCGGAGCGGTGTGCCGGAGGGGACGGTGTGCCGGAGGGGACGGTGTGCCGGGGCGGTGTGCCGGAGGGGACGGTGTGCCCGAGGGGACGGTGTGCCGGAGGGGACGTTGTGCCGGAGGGGGCGGTGTGCCGGAGGGGACGGTGTGCCGGAGGGGACGGTGTGCCGGAGGGGGCGGCGTGCCGGAGGGGACGGTGTGCCCGAGGGGACGGTGTGCCCGAGGGGACGGTGTGCCGGAGGGGACGGTGTGCCCGAGGGGACGGTGTGCCCGAGGGGACGGCGTGCCCGAGGGGACGGTGTGCCAGAGGGGACGGTGTGCCGGAGGGGGCGGCGTGCCGGAGGGGACGGTGTGCCGGAGGGGACGGTGTGCCGGAGGGGGCGGCGTGCCGGAGGGGACGGTGTGCCCGAGGGGACGGCGTGCCCGAGGGGACGGCGTGCCGGAGGGGACGGTGTGCCGGAGGGGGCGGCGTGCCGGAGGGGGCGGCGTGCCGGAGGGGGCGGCGTGCCGGAGGGGACGGTGTGCCGCGGGGGGCGGTGTGCCGGAGGGGGCGGTGTGCCCGAGGGGGCGGCGTCCCGGAGGGAACGGTGTGCCCGAGGGGACGGTGTGCCCGAGGGGACGGTGTGCCGGAGGGGACGGTGTGCCGGAGGCGACGGTGTGCCGGGGCGGTGTGCCGGAGGGGACGGTGTGCCCGAGGGGACGGTGTGCCGGAGGGGACGGTGTGCCCGAGGGGACGGTGTGCCCGATGGGACGGTGTGCCGGGGGGGGTGGCGTGCCGGAGGGGGCGGTGTGCCGGGGGGGACGGTGTGCCGGAGGGGACGGTGTGCCGGAGGGGGCGGTGTGCCGGGGCGGTGTGCCGGAGGGGACGGTGTGCCGGGGCGGTGTGCCGGAGGGGATGGTGTGCCCGAGGGGACGGTGTGCCTGAGGGGACGGTGTGCCCGAGGGGGCGGTGTGCCGGAGGGGGCGGTGTGCCGGAGGGGGCGGTGTGCCGGAGGGGGCGGTGTGCCGGAGGGGACGGTGTGCCGGAGGGGACAGTGTGCCGGAGGGGACAGTGTGCCGGAGGGGACGGTGTGCCGGAGGGGGCGGTGTGCCGGAGGGGGCGGTGTGCCAGGGGGGACGATGTGCCGGAGGGGGCGGTGTACCGGAGCGGTGTGCCGGAGGGGACGGTGTGCCGGAGGGGACGGTGTGCCGGGGCGGTGTGCCGGAGGGGACGGTGTGCCCGAGGGGACGGTGTGCCCGAGGGGACGGTGTGCCCGAGGGGACGGTGTGCCGGAGGGGGCGGTGTGCCGGAGGGGGCGGTGTGCCGGTGTGGTGTGCCGGAGGGGACGGTGTGCCGGGGCGGTGTGCCGGAGGGGGCGGTGTGCCGGAGGGGACGGTGTGCAGGAGGGGACGGTGTGCCGGAGGGGACGGTGTGCCGGAGGGGACGGTGTGCCGGGGGGGACGGTGTGCCGGGGGGACGGTGTGCCTGAGGGGACGGTGTGCCGGAGGGGACGGTGTGCCGGAGGGGACGGTGTGCCGGAGGGGACGGCGTGCCCGAGGGGACGGTGTGCTGGGGCGGTGTGCCGGAGGGGACGGTGTGCCGGAGGGGGCGGCGTGCCGGAGGGGACGGTGTGCCCGAGGGGACGGTGTGCCCGAGGGGACGGTGTGCCCGAGGGGACGGTGTGCCGGAGGGGACGGTGTGCCGGAGGGGACGGTGTGCCGGAGGGGACGGTGTGCCGGGGCGGTGTGCCCAAGGGGACGGTGTGCCCGAGGGGACGGTGTGCCCGAGGGGACGGTGTGCCCGAGGAGACGGTGTGCCCGAGGGGACGGTGTGCCCGAGGGGGACGGTGTGCCCGAGGGGACGGTGTGCCCGAGGGGACGGTGTGCCCGAGGGGACGGTGTGCCCGAGGGGACGGTGTGCCCGAGGGGGCGGTGTGCCGGAGGGGACGGTGTGCCGGAGGGGGCGGTGTGCCGGGGGGGACGGTGTGCCGGGGGGGACGGTGTGCCGGAGGGGGCGGTGTGCCGGAGGGGGCGGTGTGCCCGAGGGGACGGTGTGCCGGAGGGGGCGGTGTGCCCGAGGGGACGGTGTGCCTGAGGGGACGGTGTGCCCGAGGGGGACGGTGTGCCCGAGGGGACGGTGTGCCCGAGGGGACGGTGTGCCCGAGGGGACGGTGTGCCCGAGGGGACGGTGTGCCGGGACGGTGTGCTGGAGGGGACGGTGTGCCGGAGGCGACGGCGTGCCGGAGGGGACGGTGTGCCGGAGGGGACGGTGCGCCGGGACAGTGTGCTGGAGGGGACGGTGTGCCGGAGGGGACGGCGTGCCGGAGGGGACGGTGTGCCGGAGGGGGCGGCGTGCCGGGACGGCGTGCCCGAGGGGACAGTGTGCCGGAGGGGGCGGCGTGCCGGAGGGGCCGTGCCGGAGGGGGCGGCGTGCTGGAGGGGGCGGCGTGCCGGAGGGGACGGTGTGCCCGAGGGGGCGTCCTGGTGGGGGCGGTGTGCCGGAGGGGACGGTGTGCCAGAGGGGGCGTGCCGGAGGGGACGGCGTGCCGGAGGGGGCAGGGTGCCGGAGGGGACGGTGTGCCGGAGGGGACGGTGTGCCGGAGGGGACGGCGTGCCCGAGGGGACGGTGTGCTGGGGCGGTGTGCCGGAGGGGACGGTGTGCCGGAGGGGGCGGCGTGCCGGAGGGGACGGTGTGCCGGAGGGGACGGTGTGCCGGAGGGGACGGTGTGCCGGAGGGGGCGGTGTGCCGGAGGGGACGGTGTGCCGGAGGGGGCGGCGTGCCGGAGGGGACGGCATGCCCGAGGGGACGGCATGCCCGAGGGGACTGTGTGCCCGAGGGGACGGTGTGCCCGAGGGGACGGTGTGCCGGAGGGGGCGGTGTGCCCGAGGGGACGGCGTGCCCGAGGGGACGGTGTGCCCGAGGGGACGGTGTGCCGGAGGGGGCGGTGTGCCCGAGGGGGACGGTGAGCCCGAGGAGACGGTGTGCCGGGACGGTGTGCTGGAGGGGATGGTGTGCCGGAGGGGACGGCGTGCCGGAGAGGACGGTGTGCCGGACGGGATGGTGTGCCGGGACGGTGTGCTGGAGGGGACGGTGTGCCGGAGGGGACGGCGTGCCGGAGGGGACGGTGTGCCGGGACGGCGTGCCCGAGGGGACGGTGTGCCGGAGGGGGCGGCGTGCCGGAGGGGCCGTGCCGGAGGGGGCGGCGTGCAGGAGGGGGCGGCGTGCCGGAGGAGACGGTGTGCCCGAGGGGACGGTGTGCCGGAGGGGGCGGCGTGCCGGAGGGGGCGTGCCGGAGGGGGCGGTGTGCCGGAGGGGGCATGCCGGAGGGGACGGTGTGCCGGAGGGTGCGTGCCGGAGGGGACGGTGTGCCGGAGGGGACGGCGTGCCGGAGGGGGCGGGGTGCCGGAGGGGACGGTGTGCCGGAGGGGACGGTGTGCCGGAGGGGACGGCGTGCCCGAGGGGACGGTGTGCCGGAGGGGACGGTGTGCCGGGGCGGTGTGCCGGAGGGGACGGTGTGCCGGAGGGGGCGGCGTGCCGGAGGGGACGGTGTGCCGGAGGGGACGGTGTGCCGGAGGGGACGGTGTGCCGGAGGGGGCGGCGTGCCGGAGGGGACGGCGTGCCCGAGGGGACGGTGTGCCGGAGGGGACGGTGTGCCGGAGGGGATGGTGTGCCGGAGGGGACGGTGTGCCCGAGGGGACGGTGTGCCTGAGGAGGCGGTGTGCCGGAGGGGACCGTGTGCCCGAGGGGACGGTGTGCCAGAGGAGGCGGTGTGCCGGAGGGGACGGTGTGCCGGAGGGGACGGTGTGCCGGAGGGGACGGCGTGCCGGAGGGGACGGTGTGCCGGAGGGGGCGGCGTGCCGGAGGGGACGGTGTGCCCGAGGGGACGGTGTGCCGGAGGGGGCGGTGTGCCCGAGAGGACGGCGTGCCCGAGGGGACGGTATGCCGGAGGGGATGGTGTGCCGGAGGGGGCGGTGTGCCGGAGGGGGCGGTGTGCCGGAGGGGACAGTGTGCCGGAGGGGACGGTGTGCCGGAGGGGACGGTGTGCCGGAGGGGGCGGTGTGCCGGAGGGGACGGTGTGCCGGAGGGGACAGTGTGCCGGAGGGGACGGTGTGCCGGAGGGGGCGGTGTGCCGGTGTGGTGTGCCGGAGGGGACGGTGTGCCGGGGCGGTGTGCCGGAGGGGGCGGTGTGCCGGAGGGGACGGTGTGCAGGAGGGGACGGTGTGCCGGAGGGGACGGTGTGCCGGAGGGGACGGTGTGCCGGGGGGGACGGTGTGCCGGGGGGACGGTGTGCCTGAGGGGACGGTGTGCCGGAGGGGACGGTGTGCCGGAGGGGACGGTGTGCCGGAGGGGACGGCGTGCCCGAGGGGACGGTGTGCTGGGGCGGTGTGCCGGAGGGGACGGTGTGCCGGAGGGGGCGGCGTGCCGGAGGGGACGGTGTGCCCGAGGGGACGGTGTGCCCGAGGGGACGGTGTGCCCGAGGGGACGGTGTGCCGGAGGGGACGGTGTGCCGGAGGGGACGGTGTGCCGGAGGGGACGGTGTGCCGGGGCGGTGTGCCCAAGGGGACGGTGTGCCCGAGGGGACGGTGTGCCCGAGGGGACGGTGTGCCCGAGGAGACGGTGTGCCCGAGGGGACGGTGTGCCCGAGGGGGACGGTGTGCCCGAGGGGACGGTGTGCCCGAGGGGACGGTGTGCCCGAGGGGACGGTGTGCCCGAGGGGACGGTGTGCCCGAGGGGGCGGTGTGCCGGAGGGGACGGTGTGCCGGAGGGGGCGGTGTGCCGGGGGGGACGGTGTGCCGGGGGGGACGGTGTGCCGGAGGGGGCGGTGTGCCGGAGGGGGCGGTGTGCCCGAGGGGACGGTGTGCCGGAGGGGGCGGTGTGCCCGAGGGGACGGTGTGCCTGAGGGGACGGTGTGCCCGAGGGGGACGGTGTGCCCGAGGGGACGGTGTGCCCGAGGGGACGGTGTGCCCGAGGGGACGGTGTGCCCGAGGGGACGGTGTGCCGGGACGGTGTGCTGGAGGGGACGGTGTGCCGGAGGCGACGGCGTGCCGGAGGGGACGGTGTGCCGGAGGGGACGGTGCGCCGGGACAGTGTGCTGGAGGGGACGGTGTGCCGGAGGGGACGGCGTGCCGGAGGGGACGGTGTGCCGGAGGGGGCGGCGTGCCGGGACGGCGTGCCCGAGGGGACAGTGTGCCGGAGGGGGCGGCGTGCCGGAGGGGCCGTGCCGGAGGGGGCGGCGTGCTGGAGGGGGCGGCGTGCCGGAGGGGACGGTGTGCCCGAGGGGGCGTCCTGGTGGGGGCGGTGTGCCGGAGGGGACGGTGTGCCAGAGGGGGCGTGCCGGAGGGGACGGCGTGCCGGAGGGGGCAGGGTGCCGGAGGGGACGGTGTGCCGGAGGGGACGGTGTGCCGGAGGGGACGGCGTGCCCGAGGGGACGGTGTGCTGGGGCGGTGTGCCGGAGGGGACGGTGTGCCGGAGGGGGCGGCGTGCCGGAGGGGACGGTGTGCCGGAGGGGACGGTGTGCCGGAGGGGGCGGTGTGCCGGAGGGGACGGTGTGCCGGAGGGGGCGCCGTGCCGGAGGGGACGGCATGCCCGAGGGGACGGCATGCCCGAGGGGACTGTGTGCCCGAGGGGACGGTGTGCCCGAGGGGACGGTGTGCCGGAGGGGGCGGTGTGCCCGAGGGGACGGCGTGCCCGAGGGGACGGTGTGCCCGAGGGGACGGTGTGCCGGAGGGGGCGGTGTGCCCGAGGGGGACGGTGAGCCCGAGGAGACGGTGTGCCGGGACGGTGTGCTGGAGGGGATGGTGTGCCGGAGGGGACAGTGTGCCAGAGGGGACGGTGTGCCAGAGGGGGCGGTGTGCCGGAGCGGACGGTGTGCCGGAGGGGACGGTGTGCCGGAGGGGACAGTGTGCCAGAGGGGACGGTGTGCCAGAGGGGGCGGTGTGCCGGAGGGGACGGTGTGCCGGAGGGGGCGGTGTGCCGGAGGGGACGGTGTGCCGGAGGGGATGGTGTGCCGGGGCGGTGTGCCGGAGGGGGCGGTGTGCCGGAGGGGGCGGTGTGCCGGAGGGGGCGGTGTGCCCGAGGGGACGGTGTGCCGGGGCGGTGTGCCGGAGGGGACGGTGTGCCGGAGGGGACAGTGTGCCAGAGGGGACGGTGTGCCGGAGGGGGCGGTGTGCCGGAGGGGACGGTGTGCCGGAGGGGACGGTGTGCCGGAGGGGATGGTGTGCCGGGGCGGTGTGCCGGGGGGGGGCGGCGTGCCGGAGGGGGCGGTGTGCCAGGGGGGACGATGTGCCGGAGGGGGCCGTGTACCGGAGCGGTGTGCCGGAGGGGACGGTGTGCCGGGGCGGTGTGCCGGAGGGGACGGTGTGCCCGAGGGGACGGTGTGCCCGAGGGGACGGTGTGCCGGAGGGGGCGGTGTGCCGGAGGGGGCGGTGTGCCGGAGGGGGCGGTGTGCCGGTGTGGTGTGCCGGAGGGGACGGTGTGCCGGGGCGGTGTGCCGGAGGGGGCGGTGTGCCGGAGGGGACGGTGTGCCGGAGGGGACGGTGTGCCGGAGGGGACGGTGTGCCGGGGGGACGGTGTGCCGGGGGGACGGTGTGCCTGAGGGGACGGTGTGCCGGAGGGGACGGTGTGCCGGAGGGGACGGTGTGCCCGAGGGGACGGTGTGACCGAGGGGACGGTGTGCCCGAGGGGCGTGCCGGAGGGGATGGTGTGCCGGAGGGGACGGTGTGCTGGAGGGGGCGGTGTGCCAGAGGGGACGGTGTGCCCGAGGGGGCGTGCCGGAGGGGACGGTGTGCCGGGGGGGACGGTGTGCCGGGGGGGACGGTGTGCCGGAGGGGACGGTGTGCCGGAGGGGGCGGCGTGCCGGAGGGGACGGTGTGCCCGAGGGGACGGTGTGCTGGAGGGGACGGTGTGCCGGAGGGGACGGTGTGCCCGAGTGGACGGTGTGCCCGAGGAGGCGGTGTGCCGGAGGGGACGGTGTGCCCGTGGGGACGGTGTGCCGGAGGGGACGGTGTGCCGGAGGGGACGGTGTGCCCGAGTGGACGGTGTGCCCGAGGAGGCGGTGTGCCGGAGGGGACGGTGTGCCGGAGGGGACGGTGTGCCGGAGGGGGCGGTGTGCCGGAGGGGACGGTGTGCCCGAGGGGACGGTGTGCCGGAGGGGACGTTGTGCCGGAGGGGGCGGTGTGCCGGAGGGGACGGTGTGCCGGAGGGGACGGTGTGCCGGAGGGGGCGGCGTGCCGGAGGGGACGGTGTGCCCGAGGGGACGGTGTGCCCGAGGGGACGGTGTGCCGGAGGGGACGGTGTGCCCGAGGGGACGGTGTGCCCGAGGGGACGGCGTGCCCGAGGGGACGGTGTGCCGGAGGGGACGGTGTGCCGGAGGGGGCGGCGTGCCGGAGGGGACGGTGTGCCGGAGGGGACGGGGTGCCGGAGGGGACGGTGTGCCGGAGGGGGCGGCGTGCCGGAGGGGGCGGCGTGCCGGAGGGGGCGGTGTGCCCGAGGGGACGGCGTGCCCGAGGGGACGGTGTGCCGGAGGGGACGGTGTGCCGGAGGGGGCGGCGTGCCGGAGGGGACGGTGTGCCGCGGGGGGGCGGTGTGCCGGAGGGGGCGGTGTGCCCGAGGGGACGGTGTGCCCGAGGGGACGGTGTGCCGGAGGGGGCGGCGTGCCGGAGGGAACGGTGTGCCCGAGGGGACGGTGTGCCCGAGGGGACGGTGTGCCGGAGGGGACGGTGTGCCGGAGGCGACGGTGTGCCGGGGCGGTGTGCCGGAGGGGACGGTGTGCCCGAGGGGACGGTGTGCCGGAGGGGACGGTGTGCCGGGGGGACGTGTGCGAGGGGGACGGTGTGCCCGATGGGACGGTGTGCCGGGGGGGGGTGGCGTGCCGGAGGGGGCGGTGTGCCGGGGGGGACGGTGTGCCGGAGGGGACGGTGTGCCGGAGGGGGCGGTGTGCCGGGGCGGTGTGCCGGAGGGGACGGTGTGCCGGGGCGGTGTGCCGGAGGGGATGGTGTGCCCGAGGGGACGGTGTGCCTGAGGGGACGGTGTGCCCGAGGGGGCGGTGTGCCGGAGGGGGCGGTGTGCCGGAGGGGGCGTGTGCCGGAGGGGGCGGTGTGCCGGAGGGGACGGTGTGCCAGGGGGTACGATGTGCCGGAGGGGGCGGTGTACCGGAGCGGTGTGCCGGAGGGGACGGTGTGCCGGAGGGGACGGTGTGCCGGGGCGGTGTGCCGGAGGGGACGGTGTGCCCGAGGGGACGGTGTGCCGGAGGGGACGTTGTGCCGGAGGGGGCGGTGTGCCGGAGGGGACGGTGTGCCGGAGGGGACGGTGTGCCGGAGGGGGCGGCGTGCCGGAGGGGACGGTGTGCCCGAGGGGACGGTGTGCCCGAGGGGACGGTGTGCCGGAGGGGACGGTGTGCCCGAGGGGACGGTGTGCCCGAGGGGACGGCGTGCCCGAGGGGACGGTGTGCCAGAGGGGACGGTGTGCCGGAGGGGGCGGCGTGCCGGAGGGGACGGTGTGCCGGAGGGGACGGTGTGCCGGAGGGGGCGGCGTGCCGAGGGGACGGTGTGCCCGAGGGGACGGCGTGCCCGAGGGGACGGCGTGCCGGAGGGGACGGTGTGCCGGAGGGGGCGGCGTGCCGGAGGGGGCGGCGTGCCGGAGGGGGCGGCGTGCCGGAGGGGACGGTGTGCCGCGGGGGGCGGTGTGCCGGAGGGGGCGGTGTGCCCGAGGGGGCGGCGTCCCGGAGGGAACGGTGTGCCCGAGGGGACGGTGTGCCCGAGGGGACGGTGTGCCGGAGGGGACGGTGTGCCGGGAGGCGACGGTGTGCCGGGGCGGTGTGCCGGAGGGGACGGTGTGCCCGAGGGGACGGTGTGCCGGAGGGGACGGTGTGCCGAGGGGACGGTGTGCCCGATGGGACGGTGTGCCGGGGGGGGTGGCGTGCCGGAGGGGGCGGTGTGCCGGGGGGGACGGTGTGCCGGAGGGGACGGTGTGCCGGAGGGGGCGGTGTGCCGGGGCGGTGTGCCGGAGGGGACGGTGTGCCGGGGCGGTGTGCCGGAGGGGATGGTGTGCCCGAGGGGACGGTGTGCCTGAGGGGACGGTGTGCCCGAGGGGGCGGTGTGCCGGAGGGGGCGGTGTGCCGGAGGGGGCGGTGTGCCGGAGGGGGCGGTGTGCCGGAGGGGACGGTGTGCCGGAGGGGACAGTGTGCCGGAGGGGACAGTGTGCCGGAGGGGACGGTGTGCCGGAGGGGGCGGGTGTGCCGGAGGGGGCGGTGTGCCAGGGGGGACGATGTGCCGGAGGGGGCGGTGTACCGGAGCGGTGTGCCGGAGGGGACGGTGTGCCGGAGGGGACGGTGTGCCGGGGCGGTGTGCCGGAGGGGACGGTGTGCCCGAGGGGACGGTGTGCCCGAGGGGACGGTGTGCCCGAGGGGACGGTGTGCCGGAGGGGGCGGTGTGCCGGAGGGGGCGGTGTGCCGGTGTGGTGTGCCGGAGGGGACGGTGTGCCGGGGCGGTGTGCCGGAGGGGGCGGTGTGCCGGAGGGGACGGTGTGCAGGAGGGGACGGTGTGCCGGAGGGGACGGTGTGCCGGAGGGGACGGTGTGCCGGGGGGGACGGTGTGCCGGGGGGACGGTGTGCCTGAGGGGACGGTGTGCCGGAGGGGACGGTGTGCCGGAGGGGACGGTGTGCCGGAGGGGACGGCGTGCCCGAGGGGACGGTGTGCTGGGGCGGTGTGCCGGAGGGGACGGTGTGCCGGAGGGGGCGGCGTGCCGGAGGGGACGGTGTGCCCGAGGGGACGGTGTGCCCGAGGGGACGGTGTGCCCGAGGGGACGGTGTGCCGGAGGGGACGGTGTGCCGGAGGGGACGGTGTGCCGGAGGGGACGGTGTGCCGGGGCGGTGTGCCCAAGGGGACGGTGTGCCCGAGGGGACGGTGTGCCCGAGGGGACGGTGTGCCCGAGGAGACGGGTGTGCCCGAGGGGACGGTGTGCCCGAGGGGGACGGTGTGCCCGAGGGGACGGTGTGCCCGAGGGGACGGTGTGCCCGAGGGGACGGTGTGCCCGAGGGGACGGTGTGCCCGAGGGGGCGGTGTGCCGGAGGGGACGGTGTGCCGGAGGGGGCGGTGTGCCGGGGGGGACGGTGTGCCGGGGGGGACGGTGTGCCGGAGGGGGCGGTGTGCCGGAGGGGGCGGTGTGCCCGAGGGGACGGTGTGCCGGAGGGGGCGGTGTGCCCGAGGGGACGGTGTGCCTGAGGGGACGGTGTGCCCGAGGGGGACGGTGTGCCCGAGGGGACGGTGTGCCCGAGGGGACGGTGTGCCCGAGGGGACGGTGTGCCCGAGGGGACGGTGTGCCGGGACGGTGTGCTGGAGGGGACGGTGTGCCGGAGGCGACGGCGTGCCGGAGGGGACGGTGTGCCGGAGGGGACGGTGCGCCGGGACAGTGTGCTGGAGGGGACGGTGTGCCGGAGGGGACGGCGTGCCGGAGGGGACGGTGTGCCGGAGGGGGCGGCGTGCCGGGACGGCGTGCCCGAGGGGACAGTGTGCCGGAGGGGGCGGCGTGCCGGAGGGGCCGTGCCGGAGGGGGCGGCGTGCTGGAGGGGGCGGCGTGCCGGAGGGGACGGTGTGCCCGAGGGGGCGTCCTGGTGGGGGCGGTGTGCCGGAGGGGACGGTGTGCCAGAGGGGGCGTGCCGGAGGGGACGGCGTGCCGGAGGGGGCAGGGTGCCGGAGGGGACGGTGTGCCGGAGGGGACGGTGTGCCGGAGGGGACGGCGTGCCCGAGGGGACGGTGTGCTGGGGCGGTGTGCCGGAGGGGACGGGTGTGCCGGGAGGGGGCGGCGTGCCGGAGGGGACGGTGTGCCGGAGGGGACGGTGTGCCGGAGGGGACGGTGTGCCGGAGGGGGCGGTGTGCCGGAGGGGACGGTGTGCCGGAGGGGGCGGCGTGCCGGAGGGGACGGCATGCCCGAGGGGACGGCATGCCCGAGGGGACTGTGTGCCCGAGGGGACGGTGTGCCCGAGGGGACGGTGTGCCGGAGGGGGCGGTGTGCCCGAGGGGACGGCGTGCCCGAGGGGACGGTGTGCCCGAGGGGACGGTGTGCCGGAGGGGGCGGTGTGCCCGAGGGGGACGGTGAGCCCGAGGAGACGGTGTGCCGGGACGGTGTGCTGGAGGGGATGGTGTGCCGGAGGGGACGGCGTGCCGGAGAGGACGGTGTGCCGGACGGGATGGTGTGCCGGGACGGTGTGCTGGAGGGGACGGTG
>NW_027591288.1:0-27500 GCF_964213995.1 Mustelus asterias
ACTGGGGAGAGGGGGAGCTGGGGGAGGAGCTGGATGTGGGAGAGGGGCCAGGTGTGGGGAGGGGTGGGTGTGGGGGAGGGGTTGGGTGTGGGGGAGGGGCTGTGGGAGGGGCTGGGTGTGGAGGAGGGGCTGGGGAGGGGCTGGGTGTGGGGAGGGGCTGGGTGTGGGGGAGGGTTTGGGGGAGGGGCTGTGGGAGGGGCTGGATGTGGGGGAGGGGCTGGGTGTGGGGGAGGGGCTGGGGAGGGGCTGGGTGTGGGGGAGGGGCTGGGTGTGGGGGAGGGGCTGGGTGTGCAGAGGGGTTGGGTGTGGGGGAGGGGCTGGGTGTGGGGGAGTGGCTGGCTGTGGGGAGGGGCTGGGTGTGGGGGAGGGACTGGGGAGGGGCTGGGTGTGGGGGAGGGGCTGGGTGTGCAGAGGGGTTGGGTGTGGGGGAGGGGCTGGGTGTGGGGGAGTGGCTGGCTGTGGGGGAGGGGATGGGGAAGGGCTGGGTGTGCGGAGGGGCTGGGTGTGGGGGAGGGGCTGGGTGTGGGGGAGGGGTTGGGGAGGGGCTGGGTGTGCGGAGGGGGGCTGGGTGTGGGGGAGGGGCTGTGGGAGGGGCTGGGTGTGGGGCAAGGGGAAGGGCTGGGTGTGGGGGAGGGGCTGAGGAGGGGCTGGTGTGGGGGAGGGGCTGAGGAAGGGCTGGGTGTGGGGGAGGGGTTGGGGAGGGGCTGGGTGTGCGGAGGGGCTGGCTGTGGGGAGGGGCTGGGTGTGGGGGAGGGGCTGGGGAAGGGCTGGGTGTGCGGAGGGGCTGGGTGTGGGGGAGGGGCTGGGTGTGGGGGAGGGGTTGGGGAGGGGCTGGGTGTGCGGAGGGGCTGGGTGTGGGGGAGGGGCTGGGTGTGGGGCAAGGGGAAGGGCTGGGTGTGGGGGAGGGGCTGAGGAGGGGCTGGGTGTGGGGGAGGGGCTGGGGAGGGGCTGTGGGGGAGGGGCTGGGGGAGCGGCTGGGGTAAGGTGATTGGCAGATACATTTCTTGTCCATCTTGTTGATTCTGAAATGTGCCAATTTGTTGGTCAGATTTCTTCGTATAAACATGGATAAGAGACACGGTGGAGGGAGAGAGGGTGGAGGGAGAGAGGGTGGAGGGAGAGAGGGTGGAGGGAGAGAGGGTGGAGGGAGAGAGGGTGGAGGGAGAGAGGGTGGAGGGAGAGAGGGTGGAGGGAGAGAGGGTGGAGGGAGAGAGGGGGGAGGGAGAGAGGGGGGAGGGAGAGAGGGGGGAGGGAGAGAGGGGGGAGGGAGAGAGGGGGGAGGGAGAGAGGGGGGAGGGAGCGAGGGGGGAGGGAGCGAGGGGGGGAGGGAGCGAGGGGGGAGGGAGCGAAGGGGGAGGGAGCGAAGGGGGAGGGAGCGAGGGGGGAGGGAGCGAGGGGGGAGGGAGCGAGGGGGGAGGGAGCGAGGTGGGAGGGAGCGAGGGGGGAGGGAGCGAGGGGGGAGGGAGCGAGGGGGGAGGGAGCGAGGGGGGAGGGAGCGAGGGGGAGGGAGCGAGGGGGGAGGGAGCGAGGGAGGAGGGAGAGAGGGTGGAGGGAGAGAGGGTGGAGGGAGAGAGAGTGGAGGGAGAGAGAGTGGAGGGAGGGAGGGGGGGAGGGAGCCAGGGGGGGAGGGAGAGAGGGTGGAGGGAGAGAGAATGGAGGAAGCGAGGGGGGAGGGAGAGAGGGTGGAGGGAGAGAGGGTGGAGGGAGAGAGGGTGGAGGGAGCGAGGGGGGAGGGAGCGAGGGTGGAGGGAGTGAGTGTGGAGGGAGCGAGGGTGGAGGGAGAGAGGGTGGAGGGAGAGAGGGTGGAGGGAGAGAGGGTGGAGGGAGCGAGGGTGGAGGGAGCGAGGGGGTAGGGAGAGAGGGTGGAGGGAGCGAGGGGGTAGGGAGAGAGGGAGGAGGGAGACAGGGTGGAGGGAGAGAGGGTGGAGGGAGAGAGGGTGGAGGGAGAGAGGGTGGAGGGGAGTGAGGGTGGAGGGGAGCGAGAGCGGAGGGAGCGAGGGAGGAGAGAGAGAGGGTGGAGGGAGAGAGGGTGGAGGGAGAGAGGGTGGAGGGAGGGAGGGTGGAGGGAGAGAGGGTGGAGGGAGAGCGGGTGGAGGGAACGAGGGGGGAGGGAGAGAGGGTGGAGCGAGCGTGGGTGGAGGGAGCAAAGGTGGAGGGAGTGAGGGTAGAGGGAGAGAGGGTGGAGGGAGAGAGGATGGAGGGGAGCGAGGCTGGAGGGGCGCGAGGGTGGAGGGGCGCGAGGGTGGAGGGGAGTGAGGGTGGAGGGGAGTGAGGGTGGAGGGGAGCGAGGCTGGAGGGGAGCGAGGCTGGAGGGGAGCGAGGATGGAGGGAGTGAGGGTGGAGGGAGTGAGGCTGGAGGGGAGCGAGGCTGGAGGGGCGCGAGGATGGAGGGAGCGAGGCTGGAGGGGAGCGAGGCTGGAGGGGCGCGAGAATGGAGGGAGTGAGGGTGGAGGGAGTGAGGGTGGATGGAGCGAGGGTTTGGAGATGAAATGCAGACTGAGTTCCCGCTGTAATCACTCTCCCCTCCCAGCCCCCCTCTCCCGATGGGAATTCCCCATTTGTGGGCAGCAGGCTGGGCCCCGCCACAGCAGAATCGGATAAACTGCCCGTGCCCTCATCCTGACAGGGAATGGGCGCTTGGACCAATACGGTCTGGTCCCCAATATCCTCCCAAAGCTTGAGTCAGCATCACCTGGAGGGAGAGCCGGTGACGAGGGAGTTGTGAGTTACTGTAACTTCAAAGGTGCGGACGTGGTTAGGAAGTCAGCTTTGTCTTCAGCAGAGTGTCAAAGCCATTGCCACCTCCTCAGGTCACACACAGAGAGGGGGGCACGCACACAGGCTGAATCTGGGATGGTGGGAGAGAGTTAACACACTGGAGTGTAGCACAGACGTGGGGGTCCACACATCTGTGGCACATTTATACTGAAACCTCCCACTTAATCATAGTGTCAGAGCCGTGGAATTGTGGGGAGCACCAAATTCCCATCTTTAAGCTGCAGATATATAAATATATCTCTCTCCCTTTGTTCAGAGTGTGGGAGCTGGAGTCACAAACGTGTGCAAAGTAACTCTAACAGAGAGGGTGCAGATTATCTTTAATATCCTGAGGAAATGGAGTGGGAAAGCAAACATAGACACAAGAAAATGTACATTTTCCACCTCATCTGGTAGCTCTTGCTAATAATGCCTCATTGCTGACTGCAAACCCAAAGGCAGCCAGCATAATTAAGGACCCCACGCACCTCGGGCATTCTCTCTTCCACCTTCTTCCATCAGGAAAACTCTGAGGTCACGTACCAACCAACTCAAGATCAGCTCCTTCCCTGCTGCCATCAGACTTTTGAATGGACCTACCTCGCATTAAGTTGATCTTTCTCTACACCCGAGCTATGACTGTGACACTACATTCTCCTTTCCTTCTGGGTATGAACGGTATGCTTCGTCTGTGCAGCGCGCAAGAATCAATACTTTTCACTGTGTCCCAATACATGTGACAATAATAAATTAAATCAAATCAAACGATTTTTATTCCTGCTTCCAAAAATCAGCAGCGATGCTGTCCGATTCTCCTCTCTCACCTCCCTCCACAACACACAAACCAATTCCCTAACCAAAAGTGAAAATGCTGGAAAATCTCAGCAGGTCTGGCAGCATCTGTAAGGAGAGAAATGAGCTGTCGTTTCGAGTCCAAATGACCCTTTGTCGAAGCCTGTTTTCATCCAGTTCTTTTTCACATTGATTCCCCATTCCCAGGGCTTTCTCTCCCCCACCGCCACCCCCTCACACACACACACACACATACGCACACCCATTCCCTATTCCCAGGGCTGTGTGTGTCCCCCTCACACACACACACACATACGCACACCCATTCCCTATTCCCAGGGCTGTGTGTGTCCCCCTCACACACACACACACACATACGCACACCCATTCCCTATTCCCAGGGCTGTGTGTGTCCCCCTCACACACACACACACACCGATTCCCTAATCCCAGAGCTGTGTACAATTCTGGTCGCCACACTACCAGAAGGTTGTGGATGCTTTGGAGAGGGTACAGAAGAGGTTTACCAGGATGTTGCCTGGTCTGGAGGGGATTAGCTATGAGGAGAGATTGGATAAACTCGGTTTGTTCTCACTGGAACGGCGGAGGTTGAGGGGTGACCTGATAGAGGTTTACAAAATAATGAGTGGCATGGACAGAGTGGATAGTCAGATGCTTTTTCCTAGGGTAGAAACGTCAAGTACTCGGGGACATAGGTTTAAGGTGTGTGGGGGAAAGTTTAGAGGAGATGTGCGAGATAAGTCTTTTTACACAGAGGGTGGTGAATGTCTGGAACGCGCTGCCCGGGGAGGTGGTGGGAGCAGGTACGATAGCGGGGTTTAAGGGGCAACTAGACAAATACATGAATAGGATGGGAATGGAAGGATATGGACTCCGTAAGTGCAGACGGTTTTAGTTTAGGCAGGCATCATGATCGGCGCAGGCTTGGAGGGCCGAAGGGCCTCTTCCTGTGCTGGACTGTTCTTTGTTTGTTCTGTGTCCCCCCCCACCCCCCCCCCTCCCCTCCACCCCACCTTCACACACACAAACACACACACACACACACCGATTCCCCATTCCCAGGGCTGTGTCCCCCCTTCCCCCCCGCCCCCCCCCCCCCCCCGACACACACACACACACATTCCCTGTTCCCAGAGCTGTGTACAATTCTGGTCACCACACTGCCAGAAGGATGTGGATGCTTTGGAGAGGGTACAGAAGAGGTTTACAGGATGTTGCCTGGTCTGGAGGGGATTAGCTATGAGGAGAGATTGGGTAAACTCGGTTTGTTCTCACGGGAACGACGGAGGTTGAGGGGGGGGGGGGGCGGGGGGGGGGGTGACCTGATAGAGATTTACAAGATTGTGAGTGGCATGGACAGAGTGGATAGTCAGATGCTCTTTCCTGGGGTAGAAATGTCAAGTACTCGGGGACATAGGTTTAAGGTGCGTGGGGAAAAGTTTAGAGGAGATGAGCGAGGCAAGTTTTTTTACACAGAGGGTGGTGAATGTCTGGAACGCGCTGCCCGGGGAGGGGGTGGGAGCGGGTACGATAGCGGGGTTTAAGGGGCAACTAGACGAATACATGAATAGGATGGGAATGGAAGGATACGGACTCTGTAAGTGCAGACGGTTTAGTTTAGGCAGGCTGGAGGGCCGAAGGGCCTGTTCCTGTGCTGTGCTGTTCTTTGTTTATTCTGTGTGTGTGTGTGTCCGCCGCCCGCCCCCTCACACACACCCCCATTCCCTGTTGGAATCTGAAACCAAAAGAGAAAGTGCTGGAAAATCTCAGCAGGTCTGGCAGCATCTGTAAGGAGAGAAAAGAGCTGACGTTTCGAGTCCAGACGACCCTTTGTCAAAGCCGGTTTTTATCCAGTTTTTTTTTTACACACCGATTCCCAGTTCCCAGAGCATTGTGGAGATTAGCTGGATGGACTGAATGTGTAAGGGAGGGAGAGAGGGAGGGAAGAAAACAGCGTGGGTCACACTTCTGTCCAAGTACACAAGAACCAAGGGGTCACCGCCAACGGGGGTGCCCCACAGCTCTCAACTCGCTCCAAGTGGAGGCAATGAAACTTTTGGCGGAGCCAGGAGGAGACTTAGTGAGAAACGTGAGACTGATTAATATTTCATCTTGCCAAAGAGAGGAATGTACACGGTAGTTCACACCCAGGCTGGATTCAAGAATAGGGAGTGAGTGTGTGTGTGTGAGAGAGAGAGAGAGCTCCATGCTTATAATAAAACATTTCCACAACACACACACACACAAATGAAACGATTACAGATGAAGTTCATGTACTCACTGAGAGAAGAGACTGATGTGTGGAGATTCCTGTGTCTTTATTCGGAAGCTTCTTCTGCAGCCTGAGCCTTTTTGCAATGGGAAATAGCAGTATTTCTGAGCTGCTTTCTTTCTTGTCGAGAGAGAGAGAGAGCAAGCTTGAAAGGGGGCCAGACTGTCTGTCTGCCTGCCACACAGCTGAATACAGTACAGCTGAGGCGGGCACTGAAGCTCCCCCAGCTGAACATTAATCCTGGGGCTGCTTTATACACGTCCCTGATGCGTGAGGCAGGAACAAGCAGAGGGAGGGAAGGGGGGGGGGGGGAGGAAAGAGGCGGCAGGCATTGAATTTGCAAGCACACAAACAGGGGATTGGCTCAAGCCAGCCAGAGGAGAGAGGGTATTGGGCCAGGGGACTGTTTGGCTATTTTTCTTGTGTGTGTCAGATGTCGCTGGATGTCCCTGTGTGTGTGTGTGGTGTGTGTGTGCTTTCGAAGCCTGCCAACCATTAACCCTTTCAGAGTACAAACCTCACCCCCCGCAAGACTGCTGGGCTTGAGCGAACTGCCCGAGGCTGAACATTGTCCAACAATGCAGACAGCGATTACAGTTACACAAGCTTCAGGCAGAGTCAATAAGGTTTTATTATCACCAATGTTCAGCTTCCGAAATATTAAATACACTCAGCAATGTCACCTCCTCTAATATACCACACTCCCCATTCTAACCCTCCAATATACCACACTCCCCACTGCAACCCTCTAATATACCACACTCCACACTGTAACCCTCCAATATACCACACTCCACACTGTAACCCTCTAATATACCACACTCCCCACTGCAACCCTCTAATATACCACACTCCACACTGTAACCCTCTAATATACCACACTCCCCACTGCAACCCTCTAATATACCACACTCCCCACTGCAACCCTCTAATATACCACACTCCACACTGTAACCCTCCAATATACCACACTCCCCACTGCAACCCTCCAATATACCACACTCCCCACTGCAACCCTCTAATATACCACACTCCCCACTGCAACCCTCTAATATACCACACTCCCCACTGCAACCCTCTAATATACCACACTCCCCACTGCAACCCTCTAATATACCACACTCCACACTGTAACCCTCTAATATACCACACTCCACACTGTAAACCTCTAATATACCACACTCCCCACTGCAACCCTCTAATATACCACACTCCCCACTGCAACCCTCTAATATACCACACTCCCCACTGCAACCCTCTAATATACCACACTCCCCACTGCAACCCTCTAATATACCACACTCCCCACTGCAACCCTCTAATATACCACACTCCCCACTGCAACCCTCTAATATACCACACTCCACACTGTAGGCGTCTAATATACCACACTCCCGACTCTAAATCCCTAATGTACCACACTCCTCATTGTAAATCACTAATATACCACACTCCACACTGTAACCCTCTAATATACCACACTCCCCACTGCAACCCTCTAATATACCACACTCCCACTGTAACCCTCTAATATACCACACTCCACACTGTAACCCTCTAATATACCACACTCCACACTGTAACCCTCTAATATACCACACTCCCCACTGTAACCCTCCAATATACCACACTCCCACTGTAACCCTCTAATATACCACACTCCCCACTGCAACCCTCTAATATACCACACTCCCCACTGCAACCCTCTAATATACCACACTCCACACTGTAGGCGTCTAATATACCACACTCCCGACTCTAAATCCCTAATGTACCACACTCCTCATTGTAAATCACTAATATACCACACTCCACACTGTAACCCTCTAATATACCACACTCCCCACTGTAACCCTCTAATATACCACACTCCCACTGTAACCCTCTAATATACCACACTCCCCACTGCAACCCTCTAATATACCACACTCCCCACTGCAACCCTCTAATATACCACACTCCACACTGTAGGCGTCTAATATACCACACTCCCGACTCTAAATCCCTAATGTACCACACTCCTCATTGTAAATCACTAATATACCACACTCCACACTGTAACCCTCTAATATACCACACTCCACACTGTAACCCTCTAATATACCACACTCTTCACGGTAAACATCTGATATACCAAACTCCCCACCTTAACCCTCTAATATACCACACTCCCCACTGTCACACCCTCTAATATACCACACTCCCACTGTAACCCTGTAATATACCACACTCCCCACTGTAACCCTCTAATATACCACACTCCTCACTGTAACCCTCTAATATACCACACTCCCACTGTAACCCTGTAATATACCACACTCCCCACTGTAACCCTCTAATATACCACACTCCTCACTGTAACCCTCTAATATACCACACTCCCCACTGTAACCCTCTAATATACCACACTCCTCACTGTAGGCGTCTAATATACCACACTCCCCACTGCAACCCTCTAATATACCACACTCCCCACTCTAAATCCCTAATGTACCACACTCCTCATTGTAAATCACTAATATACCACACTCCACACTGTAACCCTCTAATATACCACACTCCTCACGGTAAACATCTGATATACCAAACTCCCCACCTTAACCCTCTAATATACCACACTCCCCACTGTCACACCCTCTAATATACCACACTGCTCACGGTAATCCTCTGATATACCACATCCCCACTGTAACCCTCTAATATACCACACTCCCCACTGTAACCCTCTAATGTACCAAACTCCCCACTGTAACCCTCCAATATACCACACTGCTCACCGTAACCCTCTAATATACCACACTGCTCACTCTAACCCTCTGATATATCACACTGCTCACTGTAACCCTCTAATATACCACACTCCCCACTGTAAACCTCCAATATACCACACTGCTCACTGTAGCACCCTCTAATATATCTTTAGATGTTTACATGGGATCATTATTCTCCTTTTATCAAAATAATTCCATACTGATCCCACGGCTCCACATCACTGGATTTCTCTCTGCGTCAAATAGTTTTTCTGAAGAGCCCTTTTGGATAAGATTCCTGCTTCCCCACTCTCTTTGGGGGATCCACTGCATGTCCCAACAATGCGATATGGAAAAGTATTTTCAGTGAGCTGTCTCGGGCTTCACGCTCAGTTACCTGATGAGGAAGGGTTTAGACTGATTGGACTTGTTTACACGGGAGTTTAGAAGTGCGAAGGGTGACTGGATTGTCGTCTGTAAGATCCTGAATGGCCTGGACAAGGCGGATGTGGAAAGGATGTTTCCTCTTGTGAATGATTCCTTTTAGGACTGAGATGAGGAGAATGTTTTCTCTCTCAGAGGTTGCGTGACATTTGAACTCTGTGTCTCAGGCAGAATATTTTGATTATTTCTCAGGCGGAGGGAGGTAGATTCTTGTTAGACAAGCAAATCAAATCTGATCAACCTCTGAGTAAAGGGATGACCCTTTAGAACGGAGATGAGGAGGAATTTCTTCAGCCAGAGAGTGGTGAATCTGTGGAACTCTTTGCCGCAGAAGGCTGTGGAGGCCGGGTCATTGAGTGTCTTTAAGACAGAGATAGATAGGTTCCTGATTGAATCATAGAATCCCTACAGTGCAGAAGGAGGCCATTTGGCCCATCGAACCTGCACCAAAATCAATCCCACCCAGGCCCTGTCCCTGCAACCCCACATTTACCCTGTTTATCCCCTCTACACTATGAGGTAATTTTGCATGGCCAATCCACCTAACCCACACATCTTTGGATTTGATTTTGATTTGATTTGATTTATTATTGTCACATATATTGGTATCCAGTGAAAAGTATTGTTTCTTGCATGCTATACAGACAAAGCATACCCTTCATAGAGAAGAAAAGGAGTGAGTGCAGAATGTAGTGTTACAGTCATAGCTAGGGTGTAGAGAAAGATCAACTTAATGTGAGGTAGGTCCATTCAAAAGTCTGCCGGCAGCAGGGAAGAAGCTGTTCTTGAGTCAGTTGATACGTGACCTCAGACTTTTGTATCTTTTTCCTGATGGAAGAAGATGGAAGAGAGAATGTCCGGGTTGTGCGAGGTCCTTGATTATGCTGGCTGCTTTGCTGAGGCAGCGGGAACTGTAGACAGAGTCAATGGATGGGAGGCTGGTTTGCGTGAAGGATTGGGCTACATTTGCGACCCTTTGTAGTTTCTTGCGGTCTTGGGCAGAACAGGAGCCATACCAAGCTGTGATACAACCAGAAAGAATGCGTTCTATGGTGCATCTGTAAAAGTTGATGAGAGTCGTAGCTGACATGCCAAACTTGGGAGGAAACCGGAGCACCCGGAGGAAACCCACGCAGACACGGGGAGAACGTGCAAACGCCACACAGACAGTGACCTGACGCCAGAATCGAATCTGGGTCCCTGGCGCTGTGAGGCAGCAGTGCTAACCACTGTGCCACTAGTGCGTGAAAGACGTAGAGAGTAGATTCAACAAGATAATGCCTGGGGTGGGAACTCCAGAGCGGTAAGGAGCAGCGTGAGAGACTGACACTATTTCCATTGGAGCACAGAAACGACAGAAAAGACTCATTCGAGGTTATTAATATGGTTCGAAGTTTCAATAAGTTGAAGAGGGAAAGGTTATTTACTCCCCGCCGGTGAGTCAGTGCAGGGGGGACATCACACAAAGTTGGAGCAGGAGTAGGCCATTCGGCCCCTCGAGCCTGCTCTATTCAATAAGATCATGGCTCATCTGTTTACGTTCCAAATTCCACATTCCCATAGACTTCCGATAAGACCATAAAATATTGGAGCAGAATTCAACCATTCGGCCCATCGAGTCTGCTTCACCATTCAATCATGGCTGATACGTTGGAAATAGTGTCAGTCTCTCACGCTGCTTCTTATCGCTCGGGGGACCCACCCCAGGCATTATCTTGTTGAATCTACTCTTTATGCCTTTCATGCACTCGTGGCACAGTGGGTTAGCACAGCTGCCTCACAGCGCCAGGGGCCCGGGTTCGATTCCCGGCTTGGGTCACTGTCTGTGTGGAGTCTGCATCTTCTCCCCGTGTCTGCGTGGGTTTCCTCCGGGTGCTCCGGTTTCCTCCCACAGTCCGAAAGACGTGCTGGTTAGGGTGCATCGGCCGTGCTAAATTCTCCCTCAGTGTACCCAAACAGGCGCCAGAGTGTGGCAACCAGGGGATTTTCACAGTAACTTCATTGCAGTGTTAATGTTAAGCCTTAATTGTGACACTAATAAATAAACTTGCACACTACCGTATCCAACAAGAATTTCACCTTATGTATGTCTAAGTATAATGGCTAAAATTCGACTGAATGTTTTTCAGGATTTATCAAACCACACTCATATTTTCATGGATTGAAGCATTTAAATACCTTGTGTAGTGGCCAGCCCCTTTAAAGACACCACATTCATTCCCTATTGGGCCATTGGTTCAAGTGACTCTTCCGTGCATGCCTTTTAAAGGGGCCAGCTACTACACACACACCCCTTAAAGGGGCTAGCTACTACACACGCACCCCTTAAAGGGGCCAGCTACTACACACACACCCCTTAAAGGGGCCAGCTACTACACACACACCCCTTAAAGGGGCTAGCTACTACACACACACACCCCTTAAAGGGGCCAGATACTACACACACACCCCTTAAAGGGGCCAGCTACTACACACACACCCCTTAAAGGGGCTAGCTACTACACACGCACCCCTTAAAGGGGCTAACTACTACATGCATACCCCTTAAAGGGGCCAGCTACTACATTGCACACCCCTTAAAGGGGCCAGCTACTACATTGCACACCCCTTAAAGGGGCTAGCTACTACACACGCACCCCTTAAAGGGGCTAACTACTACTTTGCACACCCCTTAAAGGGGCTAGCCACTACATTGCACACCCCTTAAAGGGGCGAGCTATTACATTGCACGTCCCTTAAAGGGGCTAGCTACTACACGCATACCCCTTAAAGGGGCCAGCTACTATACACGCACCCCTTAAAGGGGCTAACTACTACATACATACCCCTTAAAGGGGGCCAGCTACTACATTGCACACCCCTTAAAGGGGCTAGCTACTACACACGCACCCCTTAAAGGGGCTAGCCACTACATTGCACACCCCTTAAAGGGGCCAGCTACTACATTGCACACCCCTTAAAGGGGCTAGCTACTACACACGCACCCCTTAAAGGGGCTAGCCACTACATTGCACACCCCTTAAAGGGGCTAGCTATTACATTGCACGTCCCTTAAAGGGGCTAGCTACTACACGCATACCCCTTAAAGGGGCCAGCTACTATACACGCACCCCTTAAAGGGGCTAACTACTACATGCATACCCCTTAAAGGGGCCAGCTACTACATTGCACACCCCTTAAAGGGGCTAGCTACTACACATACACCCCTTAAAGGGGCCAGCTACTACATTGCACGTCCCTTAAAGGGGCTAGCTACTACATTTCATGGCCCTTAAAGGGGCTAGCTACTACACGCACACCCCTTAAAGGGGCTAGCTACTACATTGCATACCCCTTAAAGGGGCTAGCTACTACATTTCATGGCCCTTAAAGGGGCTAGCTACTACATTGCACACCCCTTAAAGGTGCTCAATACTAGATCACATGTCCCTTAAAGAGGCTAGCTACGACACCTTGGTTTCTCTGAGGGTAATTGTTGTGAAAGGCCGCTTGGCTTTTTATCTCTACTGAAGTTAGTTTTCACCTTGTCAGTGTTGATATTTGTAATGATTCAGGAAGCCTGACTGGAAAGGAACAGAGCCTATTGCAGAATGCAAAGTGAAACCAGCACCATGGTGCACACACACCAGGCCCTGCCTGGGCTTAGAGTTCAGCAGGCCCAGTCGTGGGCCTGCCTGAGAAAAGACTCAGGTAATGAGTTCCAGCTGGGCAGGAGACTGCCCGTTACCGGGGGAACTCGAGCTCAGTGAGCCCCACAGGGAGATGAATCAGTGATTCCCCAGGGACATTGTGTGGGTTATCACAATGCTTATTGTCAATTCCTCGTGAAAGAGGGTTTTGATGGGCCTAATCTGTACCGGAGCCCATGCTCTCTGCTGTAGGGTTACCAACCCTCCAGGGTTGGCCTGGAATCTCCGAATTGAACATCCATCAGTCTCCAGGATATGGGATCCAGGGCGGTTTGGCAAATTGGATCCAAAATTAGCTCAGTGGCAGGAGGCAGAGGGCGATGGTGGAAGGTTGTTTTTGTGACTGGAAGCCTGTGTCCAGCGGCGTTCCGCGGGGATCGGTGCTGGGTCCCTTGCTGTTTGTCGTGTATTTAATGTTCTAGAATCTAGGGCATCTGATCAGTAAGTCTGGAGAGAGAGTGCAGAAAAGCTTTGGAGATAGTGCAGAAAAGGTTTACCAGGATGTTGCCTGGTATGGAGGGTATTCGCTATGAGGAGAGATTGAGTAAACTAGGATTGTTCTCCCTGGAAAGACGGAGGTTGAGGGGTGACCTAATAGAAGTTTAAAAAATTATGAAGGGCATAGATAGGGTGAACAGTTGGAAGCTTTTTCCCAGGTCAGAAATGACAAACACAAGGGGTCACAAGTTCAAGGTGAGGGGGGCAAGGTTCAATACAGATATGCGGGGGACGTATTTTACACAGAGGGTGGTGGGGGCCTGGAATGCACTCCCAAGCAAGGGGATTGAGGCGGACACGCTGGGATCATTTAAGACTTATCTCGATAGCCACATGAACAGACTGGGAATAGAGGGATACAAATGGATGGTCTAGTTAGGAACACATGGCCGGTGCGGGCTTGGAGGGCCGAAGGGACTGTTCCTGTGCTGTATTGTTCTTTGTTCTTTGTCTGCAGATGACACGATAGTGAGTGATGTGATTAGTAGCGAGGGGTAAAGCTTCAGGTTACAGAATGATCGGTTGGCCAGATGGGCAGAACATTAGCAAATCAGAAGGGTGAGGTGGGACATTTTGGAAACACCAACAAGGCCAGGGAATACACAATGAATGATAGGACACTCGGACATACAGAGGACCAGAGGGATCTTGGGGTGCATGTCCATAAAACCCTGAAGGCAGCAGGACAGGTAGGTAAGGTGGATTTTTACAGTAACTTCATTGCAGTGTTAATGTAAGCCTACTTGTGACCAATAAATAAAACTTTAACTTTAACTTTTAATATGGTTAAGAAGGCCTATGGGATACTTGCCTTTATTAGTTGAGGTGTAGTATATAAGAGTAGGGAGGTTATGATGGGGCAGGTTAGACCATAGCTGGGCGTACTGTGTGCAGTTCTGGTCACTACACTGGGCGGCATGGTGGCACAGTGGTTAGCATTGCTGCCTCACAGCTCCAGGGACCGGAGTTCGATTCCCGGCTTGGGTCACTGTCTGTGTGGAGTTTGCACGTTCTCCCCATGTCTGCGTGGGTTTCCTCCGGGTGCTCCGGTTTCCTCCCACACTCCAAAGATGTGCCGGTTAGGTGGATTGACCATGCTAAATTGCCCCTTAGTGTTAGGGAGGTTAGTGGGGTAAATACATGGGGCTACAGGGATAGGGCCTGGGTTGGACCGTTGTCTGTGCGGGCTGAATGGCCTCCTTCTGCACTGTAGATATTCTGTGTAGGCGAGGCTAGCATATATTAATGATTTGGATGAGAATATAGGAGGCATGGTTAGTAAGTTTGCAGATGACACCACGATTGGTGGCATAGTGGACAGTGAAGAAGATTATCTCGGATTGCAATGGGATCTTGATCAATTGGGCCAGTGGGCTGACGAATGGCAGATTGAGTTTAATTCGATAAATGAGAGGTGATGCATTTTGGTAGATCGAACCAGGGCAGGACTTACTCAGTTAATGGTAGGGTGTTGGGGAGAGTTACAGAGCAAAGAGATCTAGGGTACAGGTTCATAGCTCTTTGAAAGTGGAGTCACAGGTGGACAGAGCGGTGAAGAAGGCATTCAGCATGCTTGGTTTCATTGGTCAGAACATTAAATACAGGAGTTGGGACGTCTTGTTGAAGTTGTACAAGACATTGGAATGGCCACACTTGGAATACTGTGTACAGTTCTGGTCACTCTATAATAGAAAGGATATTATTAAACTAGAAAGAGTGCAGAAGAGATTTACTAAGATGCTACCGGGACTTGATGGATTGAGTTATAAGGAGAGGCTGGATAGACTGGGACTTTTTTCTCTGGAGCGTAGAAGGCTGAGGAGTGACCTTATAGAGGTCTATAAAATAATGAGGGGCACAGACAAGGTAGATAGTCAATATCTTTTCCCAAAGGTAGGGGAGTCTAAAACTAGAGGGCATAGGTTTAAGGTGAGAGGGGAGAGATACAAAAGGGTTCAGAGGGGCAATTTTTTCACACACAGGATGGTGAGTGTCTGGAACGAGCTGCCAGAGGTAGTAGTAGAGGCGGGTACAATTTTGTCTTTTAAAAAGCATTTAGACAGTTACATGGGTACGATGGGTATAGAGGGATATGGGCCAAATGCAGGCAATTGAGATGAGCTTAGTGGTAAATAAAAGAAGGGCGGCATGGACAAGTTGGGCCGAAGGGCCTGTTTCCATGCTGTAAACCTCTGTGACTCTAAGGGCAGAATTAATTGCCTGTCCCTAATTTCACTTGAACAGGGAGTGATGAGCCAATGAGGACTGAACTAACCGGCATGAACCAAACCCAATGGCTTTTTGTGGCAATCTGGTCGCTCCATGGTTATTATTAACAAGACCAACACTTTATTCCCCATTTATTGATTCATCGAATTTCAATTCCTCCAGCTGTTGTGGATGTGATATTGGGATATTAATCGGGCCTTTCTGTTACTTGTCTGTAACATCGGGGAGGTGGAGGCGCTGGGCTAGTCATCCAGAGACACAGGGTAATGCACATCTTTGGAGTGTGGGAGGAAACCAGAGCACCCGGAGGAAACCCACGCAGACACGGGGAGAACATGCAGACTCCACACAGTCAGTGACCCGAACCGGGAATTGAACCCGGGTCCCTGGCGCTGTGAGGCAGCAGTGCTGACCACTGTGCCATCGTGCCGACCCACAGAAGGCTGCGGAGGCCGGGTCATTGAGTGTATTTAAGCCGTGAGAGACATGACACAAGAGTGTATTTACATCGCAAAAACAAATATTGCTCCGTTTTCGGGACGAAGCAATTAGCCGACATTTCAGCTCGCTGGAGTTTGGAAGAGTGAGAGGGGATCTCATAGAAACTTATAAAATTCTAACAGGGTTGGACAGGGTAGATTCAGAAAGAATGTTCCCGATGGTGGGGGGAGTCCAGAACTAGGGGTCATAGTTTGAGGATAAGGGGTAAACCTTTTAGAACTGAGGTGAGGAGAAATTTCTTCACCCAGAGGGTGGTGAATGTGTGGAATTCACTGCCACAGAAAGTAGTTGAGGCCAAAATGTTGTCTAAGAAATTAGATATCGCTCTTGGGGCTAAAGGGATCGAGGGATATGGGGGGAAGGGGGGGAATCAGGATATTGTATTTGATGATCAGCCATGATCAAAATGAATGGCGGAGCAGGCTCGAAGGGCCGAATGGCCTCCTCCTTGTTTCTCTGTGACAGATCCCTGGCTCACTACCCCCACATGGTGGACACAGCCTGTAACTGCAAGAGGTGCTATGTAAATGCTGTGCTGAGGGGCTGATCCTGTCTCAACATTGGGCTGGTGTGCAGGAAGTGCTGAGTATGACATTAATCTCCTTATTTAAGGAAAAGTGTAAATGTGTTCGGAGCAGATCGCAGAAGGTTTACTAGACTAAACCCGGAATGGGTGTACTGTCTTATGAGGAAAGGTTGGACAGATATCTGCCAGAGTTTGATTTGATTTATTATTGTCACATGTATTAACATACAGTGAAAAGTATTGTTTCTTGCGCGCTATACAGACAAAGCATACCGTTCATAGAGAAGGAAAGGAGAGAGTGCAGAATGTAGTGTTACAGTCATAGCTAGGGTGTAGAGAAAGATCAACTTGATACGGTCCATTCAAAAGTCTGATGGCAGCAGGGAAGAAGCTGTTCTTGATTCGGTTGGTGCGTGACCTCACACTTTTATATCTTTTTCCCGATGGAAGAAGGTGGAAGGGAGAATGTCCGGGGTGCGTGGGGTCCTTAATTATGCTGGCTGCTTTGCCGAGGCAGCGGGAAGTGTAGACAGAGTCAATGGACGGGAGGCTGGTTTGCGTGATGGACTGGGCTACGTTCATGACCCTTTGTAGTTCCTTGCGGTCTTGGGCAGAGCAGGAGCCCAGACCAAGCTGTGATACAACCAGAAATAATGTTTTCTATGGCGCATCTGTAAAAGTTGGTGAGAGTAGTAGCTGACATGCCAAATTTCCTTAGTCTTCTAAGAAAGTAGAGGCGTTGGTGGGTTTTCTTAACTATAGTGTCGGCATGGAGGGACCAGGACAGGTTGTTGGTGATCTAGACACCTAAAAACTTGAAGCTCTCGACCATTTCTACTTCGTCCCCATTGATGAAGACAGGGGAAGAGTAAGAGACGACTTGAGTGAAACCTTTAAGATGCTGAGGAGTGTTGACAGGGTGGGTGTGGAGAGGATGTTTCCTCTCGTGAGAGAATCTAGGACTAGGGGGTCACTGATTAAAAATAAGGGGTCGCCCATTTAAGACAGAGATGAAGAGAATTGTTTTCTCGCAGAGGGTGAGAGTCCTGGAAATCTCTTCCTCAGAAGGCAGTGGAAGCCGAGACTTTGAATATTTTTAAGACAGAGGGAGATATATTCTTGATGAATGAGGGGGTGAAAGGTTATCAGGGGTAAAAGGTTATTGGGGGTGAAAGGTTATCGAGGGTGAAAGGTTATCGAGGGTGAAAGGTTATCGGGGTGAAAGGTTATCGGGGGTGAAAGGTTATCGGGGTGAAATATTATCAGGGGTGGGCAGGAATGTGGGGTTGAGGTTACAATTGGATCTTATTGAACGGTGGGGCAGGCTCGAGGGGCCGAGTGGCCTCCTCCTGTTCCGAATTCCCATGTTCAGGCAATTGTGACTTTAGCAGTTGAGGAAGGCCATTCAGCCCTTTGGCCTGCTAACCCATTCGGTTAGAATATTAACTCCATCCGTCTGTCTTCTTTCAAACCCTTAGCTAAAAATGTGGCCAATCTCAGTTCTGGAATGTTCCTGGGGGGTGGGCGGGGGGGGGAGAAGAGTGCTGAGGTCAACCCCTTGCGCCCAACCCGAGCCCACCCATGCCCCAAGACCCTTGGAGGAGCATCCTCCCTCTGGCAGCGTCAGAGGGGCAATTGGGCACTAGGCCTCTCTCCTTGACAGCCTCCCGTCCTTGGGGTCCAAGGCGAGGGATCCACTATTGTCAGGACCTGTGGGAATGCCACCCTCTGCCCCAACCTGGCCAAACGCGCTGGGGATGGGGGGGTAAATGGTGGGAGGGATTTGCATCAGGCTTCAAGCCCACTAATTATACTTAAAACAGGCCTTTGGGATGATAATCGGGCTCCTCCCCGCTCTGGGTGAGCACCCGATTGGGATCGGAGTGGTGGACCAGGAGCGTGGTGACAGGGTTGGCATCCAGAACAAAAGCTGATTTTCTCTTGATGCCCAATTCCCCGGGGCAACCCGATTCTCTCTGGGGGGTGGAGGGGGCGAGTGGGCCCGGAGAAACCCCCCCCCCTCCCACAACAAGGTAGGAAAGCAGTGGTTAGCACTGCTGCCTCACAGCACCCGGGACCTGGGTTCAATTCCAGCCTTGGGTCACTGTCTGTGCGGAGCCTGCATGTTCTCCCCGTGTCTGCGTGGGTTTCCTCCGGGTGCTCCAGTTTCCTCCCACAGTCTGAAAGATGTGCAGGTTGGGTGGATTGGCCGTGCTAAATTGCCCCTTAGTGTCTAAAGATGTGCAGGTTGGGTGGATTGACCATGCTAAATTGCCCCTTAGTATCCAAAGATGTGCAGGTTAGGGGATTGGCCATGCTAAATTGCCCCTTAGTGTCTAAAGATGTGCAGGTTGGGTGGATTGGCCATGCTAAATTGCCCCTTAGTGTCCAAAGATGTGCGGGTTAGGGGATTGGCCATGCTAAATTGCCCCTTAGTATCCAAAGATGTGCAGGTTGGGTGGATTGGCCATGCTAAATTGCCTCTTAGTGTCCAAAGATGTGCAGGTTGGGTGGATTGGCCATGCTAAATTGCCTCTTAGTATCCAAAGATGTGCAGGTTACAGGGGGCAGGCTTTAAAAGAAAATAAGCATCACCAGTGGATGAAGCGATGGGTCTGGAATCTTCAACCGAGGAAAACTCTTTTGGAGGACAGGGTGCGGGCGGTTAAAGACTCCCCGGCTCCCATGTCTATCCAGGAGGTACGGTCCCTCCTAGGGCTGGTGATGTACAACAGGAACTTGGAGTTTGACTGCGTTATTACACTGGATAAATGGTATGAAATGCCCTCTAACAGTGGGCCACACTTAGCGTCAGGAATTGACGCAGTTGCGCTCTCTCTAAAGGTGTATTTCGCTCTGATTTCGGGATTGAGTTTTCCGCGGTTGAAGATTCCAGAGCCATCGCTTCATCCACTAGTGATGCTGATTTTCTTTTAAAGCCTGCCCCCTGTAGTTAGAGTGCAGCAATTACACAGAATGCAGCTGGAACAGAAACTGGGATTCTGCAGAATTAATCTGGACCACATCACTCAGGCTCCCAATATGCCTGCGTTAATTAGCTGAAGGCGCGACTCTGATATCTGATTTGATCTGATATCAGACTCGCGCCTTCTGTCGACTGAGGAAACTAAACAGAGAACCAAGTTCAGAACAACAAAAACAATATAAAATTAATTTAGTAGTCATAAGTAGGCTGACATTAACACTGCAATGAAGTTACTGTGAAAATCCCCTAGTCGCCACACTCCGGTGCCTGTTCGGGTACACTGAGGGAGAATTTAGCATGGCCAATGCATCTAACCAGCACATCTTTCGGACTGTGGGAGGAAACCGGTGCACCCGGAGGAAACCCACGCAGACACGGGGAGAATGTGCAAACTCCGCACAGACAGTGACCCAAGCCGGGAATTGAACCTGGTTCTCTGGCGCTGTGAGGCAGCAGTGCTAACCACTGTGCCGCCGTGCATCTTGGACAGCTTCTCTTGTGGAAAAAGAAGGCAAGGTGCTTCACAGGAGAAGGAATCAGGAGAATTGACACCGGGGCACGTTTTAGGACAGGTGACCAAAAAGGAGGAGGAGGCTGGCTTTAAGGGGTATCTTAAAGTTAGGGGGAGACAGAGAGGTTTACGGAGAAAATTCCAGAACTTACAGTCTAGACAAATGAAAACTCCAGCATTTAAGATCGAGATGACTGAATATTCTACAGTTTATGAATGAGACAACTGCAAAATCTAGAGTTTAATATAGAGACAGTGAAAAATTCTAGAGTTTAATATCTAGATGGCCAGAACATTCTAGAATTTAATATCTAGATGGGCAGAATATTCTAGAGTTTTATATAGACAGCTGAGAAATCTGGAGTTTAATGTACAGATAGCTAAAATTTCTCGAGTTTAATATTGAGGCAACTGAAAATTCTCGAGTTTAAGATCTAGACAACTGAACGTTCCACAGCGGGATTTTCCAGCCGTGTGTGCCCCAAGACCGGAAAATCCCGGTCAACGGATCTTTGCGTCGTCTACGTCCTGCCCGCTACGATTCCCGTGGCGTGCGGGACAGGAAAACTCTGCCCCTCGTGTTTAATATCTGGACAGCCGGAATATTCTAGAGTTTAATATGGAGGCAACTGAAAATTCTAATGTTTACGATCTGGGCAGCTGAAAATTCTAGAGTTTAATGTTCAGACTGCTCGGAGTTCTGGAGTATAATATCGGGACAGCTGAAAATGGAAGGGTGCGATCTTACCGGCCCGTTCATGCCACGCTCCCGCTACAGAGAGGCCGGAGAGTCTGGCGCCCAGCCAAATCTCCCTTCACTGCGGCGGGGTGGGAAAATGTTTGAATGGCTGTAAGATTTCAGCCCTAGAGTTTAACGTCTAGACGGTTGGAATTTCTAGAGTTTAATACCTGGATAAGCACTCCAATGGTGGGGGGGAATGAAGGGAATCATGGTGTAAATGAAGAAGCTGCGATTGGACAATGCGGAACTCGACACAAAATTGGCAGGACTTGCAGATAGTGAGGAACATTGTCAGAGGCTACAGAAGGATATAGATAGGCTGGAAATTTGGGCAAAGAAATGGCAGATGGAGTTCAATCCTGATAAATGCGAAGTGATGCATTTTGGTAGAAATAATGTAGGGAGGAGCTATACGATAAATGGCAGAACCATAAAGGGTGTAGATACGCAGAGGGACCTGGGTGTGCAAGTCCACAGATCCTTGAAGGTGACGTCACAGGTGGAGAAGGTGGTGAAGAAGGCATATGGCATGCTTGCCTTTATAGGACGGGGCATAGAGTATAAAAGTTGGGGTCTGATGTTGCAGTTGTATAGAACGTTGGTTCGGCCACATTTGGAATACTGCGTCCAGTTCTGGTCGCCACACTACCAGAAGGACGTGGAGGCTTTGGAGAGAGTACAGAGGAGGTTTACCAGGATGTTGCCTGGTATGGGGGGGCTTAGTTATGAGGAGAGATTGGGTAAACTGGGGTTGTTCTCCCTGGAAAGACGGAGGATGAGGGGAGACTTAATAGAGGTGTATAAAATTATGAAAGGCATAGATAGGGTGAACGGTGGGAAGCTTTTCCCCAGGTCGGTGGTGACGTTCACGAGGGGTCATAGGTTCAAGGTGAAGGGGGGGGAGGTTTAACACAGATATCAGAAGGACATATTTTACACAGAGGGTGGTGGGGGCCTGGAATGCGCTGCCGGGCAAGGTGGTGGAGGCGGACACACTGGGAACGTTTAAGACTTATCTAGATAGCCATATGAACGGAGTGGGAATGGAGGGATACAAAAGAGTGGTCTAGTTTGGACCAGGGAGCGGCACGGGCTTGGAGGGCCGAAGGGCCTGTTCCTGTGCTGTATTGTTCTTTGTTCTTTGTTCGGTTTTAAAAGCCTATCGATTGCCCGAAGCGTAGAATCCCAACGTGCAGAAGGAGGCCACTCGGCCCCTCGAGTCTGCACAGAGATGGGAGGCGGTGAAGGGGGCAAGGAGGTTTCAAAGTCCCAGTCAAAGAATGAGTTATCGTCAGGCAAAGAGGAGAGTGAAGTGCGGGGAACCGCGAGGATGGAGGGAGCAGGAGGGAGATGCAGGTTAAGAGGCAGAAGAGGGGGTGGCTGGTGTGAGGGGGGAGAGGAGAAATCTGTGCAGCTCAATTGCTTTCAATGTTGTCCCGACAAAAGGTCACAGAGCTGGAACATTAAGGGGCGGTGGTGGGGGGGGGTGTTTCCAGAATGATGTGTTAAGCACCCCAGCAGTTTGCTGTTTGATTTCAGTATATATTCAGTGCAGTGCTGAGGGAGTGCTGCACTTCCCCTTTGTTGGTTTTCTCATCCTTTGATTTGATTTATAATTGTCACATGTATTAACATACAGTGAAAAGTATTGTTTCTTGCGCGCTATACAGACAAAGCATACCGTTCATAGAGAAGGAAAGGAGCGTGTGCGGAATGTAGTGTTACAGTCATAGCTAGAGTTTAGAGAAAGATCAACTTAATGCGAGGTCGGTCCATTCAAAAGTCTGACGGCAGCAGGGAAGAAGCTGTTCTTGAGTCGGTTGGTACGTGACCTCAGACTTTTGTATCTTTTTCCTGACGGGAGAAGGTGGAAGAGAGAATGCTCATGTTATAGTATTGCTCACGGTTATAGACACGAGGAATTAGATTTGGAGCATTTTTGCTCCCTCACAACCAGAGTTTGTTGGAAACACTTCCAGGTCAGCGAAGTGATCGGCAAAGTGATAGGCGGAGAGCGACGGACATGTTCAGAGCAGGACAGACAGGCAGACAAAGAGAGGCACACTGGGTAAAAGGGACAGGCAGGATTTCTGATTCTCGATTCACAAAAAACAAGAATTTTTATTTTGTCGGTGCGCTTTTCCCTCTGTCTCCTTCTCTCCTCTATCCCTCTTTTATTGTGTGCAGGGGGTTATGTAGCGAACCCTTCCCAAGTACGGGTAAAATAGGCCAACCCTTTTAGAGTTTATCCTATTGCGGGTAACAGTGGTTAGCACTGAAAACCACTGTTCGGATCCAAAAACAGCAGTGAGATAAATAATTATAGCAACATGCGAATTAGGAGCAAGAGTGGGCGGCACGGTGGCACAGTGGTTCGCACTGCTGCCTCACAGCGCCAGGGACCTGGGTTCAATTCCCGGCTTGGGTCACTGTCTGTGCGGAGTCTGCACGTTCTCCCCGTGTCTGCGTGGGTTTCCTCCGGGTGCTCCAGTTTCCTCCCACGGTCCAAAACGATGGTGGGTTAGGTGCATTGGCCGTGCTAAATTCTCCCTCAGTGTGCCCGAACAGGCGCCGGACTGTGGCGACTAGGGGATTTTCACAGTAACTTCATTGCAGTGTTAATGTAAGCCTACTTGTGACACTAATAAATAAAATACAAAAGAAAAATAAAAAGTCATGAATTTGAGGATGACAGCTCTCCGTCGCATGTTTAAGAAAAGTTCCTACCCTCCAGGATCAACCCAGAGTCTTCGGAGTGAAAGTTTATTGAGTGAATTCAATAAAAATATACCTGAAATTAAGGATCTACTGATGACCATGAAACCATTGTTGGAAAAACCCATCTGGTTCACTAATGTCCTTTCGGGAAGGAAATCTGCTGTCCTTACCCGGTCTGGCCTACATGTGACTCCAGAGCCACAGCAATGTGGTTGACTCTCAACTGCCCACCAAGGGCAACTAGGGATGGGCAATAAATGCTGGCCAGCCAGCGACGCCCATGTCCCACAAATAGATATTTAAAAAACAGAGGGTGGTGAATTTGTGGAACTCGCTGCCCCATAGCGCGGAGGATCTGAATCGTTGAATGGTTACAAGAAGGAGGTAGATATATTTCTGATTTTAAAGAAAGGGATAAGGGGATATGGTGAGCAGGTGGGGAGGTGGATTTGAGACCAGGGAGAGATCAGCCATGATCCGATTGAATAACGGAGCAGCTCGAAGGGCTGAATTTGCCGATTCTTGATCCTAATTCCGATGTTTGTGTGTTATCCACAAGAATATCAGTGACCCCATGATCAATGTATGACTCTCCCCCATTCCCTAACAAGTAACACGGTGGCACGGTGGTTAGCACTGCTGCCTCACAGCGCCAGGGACCTGGGTTCAATTCCCGGCTTGGGTCGCTGTCTGTGCGGAGTCTGCACGTTCTCCCCGTGTCTGCGTGGGTTTCCTCCGGGTGCTCCGGTTTCCTCCCACAGTCCGAAAGACGTGCTGGTTAGGGTGCATTGGCCGTGCTAAATTCTCCCTCAGTGACCCAAACAAGCGCCGGAGTGTGGCGACTAGGGGAATTTCACAGTAGCTTCATTGCAGTGTTAATGTGAGCCTACTTGTGAAAAATAAATAAACCTTAAATAACTAATTCACAGTTGTATTTGGCGATTGTTGAAGATGTGTGGCTAATATGACTATGACTCTATTAATGATGTCTTATGGAGTGTACATATTACAGAGAAGGGGATGCTGGAAGTCTTAAAGCGCATCAAGGTAGATAGATCCCCAGGACCTGGTGAAGTGTATCCCAGAACATTGTGGGAGGCGAGGGAGGAAATTGCGGGTCCCCGAGCCAAGATGTTTGAATCATCGATAGTCACGGATGAGGTGCCTGAAGATTGGAGAGTGGCAAATGTTGCGTCTTTGTTTAAAAAGGGCTGCAGGGAAAAGCCTGGGAACCATAGGCCAGTGAGCCTCACATCTGTGGTGGGTAAATTGTTGGAAGGTATTTTGAGAGACAGGATCTACAGGCATTTAGAGACGCAAGGACTGATTAGGGACAGTCAGCATGGCTTTGTGAGTGGAAAATCATGTCTCACAAATTTAATTGAGTTTTTTGAAGGGGTAACCAAGAAGGTAGATGAGGGCAGTGCAGTTGATGTTGTCTACATGGACTTTAGCAAGGCCTTTGACAAGGTACCGCATGGTAGGTTGTTGCATAAGGTTAAATCTCACGGGATCCAGGGTGAGGTATCTAAATGGATAAAAAAGTGCCTTCTTGACAGAAGCTCGAGAGTGGTTGTAGAGGGTTGTTTTTCAAACTGGAGGCCTGTGGCCAGCGGTGTGCCTCAGGGATCAGTGCTGGGCCCACTGTTATTTGTCATTTATATAAATGATTTGGATGAGAATATAGGGGGCATGGTTAGTAAGTTTGTAGATGACAGGGCACGGTAGCACAGTGGTTAGCACTGCTGCTTCACAGCTCCAGGGTCCCGGGTTCGATTCCCGGCTCAGGTCACTGTCTGTGTGGAGTTTGCACATTCTCCTCGTGTCTGCGTGGGTTTCCTCCGGGTGCTCCGGTTTCCTCCCACAGTCCAAAGATGTGCGGGTTAGGTTGATTGGCCAGGTTAAAAATTGCCCCTTAGAGTCCTGGGATGCGTAGGTTAGAGGGATTAGCGGGTAAATGTGTGGGGTGGGATTGTGGTCGGTGCAGACTCGATGGGCCGAATGGCCTCCTTCTGCACTGTAGGGTTTCTATGATTTCTATGATGACACCAAGATTGGTGGCATAGTGGATAGTGAAGAAAGTTATTTCCGATCGCAATGGGATCTTGATCAATTGGGCCAGTGGGCTGACGAATGGCAGATGGAGTTTAATTTAGATAAATGCGAGGTGATGCATTTTGGTAGATTGAACCAGGGCAGGACTTACTCAGTTAATGGTAGGGTGTTGGGGAGAGTTACAGAACAAAGAGATCTAGGGGTACATGCTCATAGCTCCTTGAAAGTGGAGTCACAGGTGGACAGAGTGGTGAAGAAGGCATTCAGCATGCTTGGTTTCATTGGTCAGAATATTGAATATAGGAGTTGGGACGTTTTGTTGAAGTTGTACAAGACATTGGTAAGGCCACACTTGGAATACTGTGTGCAATTCTGGTCACCCTATTATAGAAAATATATTATTAAACTAGAAAGAGTGCAGAAAAGATTTACTAGGATGCTATCGGGATTTGATGGTTTGAGTTATAAGGAGAGGTTGGATAGACTGGGACTTTCTTCTCTGGAGCGTAGGAGGCTGAGGGGTGATCTTATAGAGGTCTATAAAATAATGAGGGGCACAGATCAGCTAGATAGTCAATATCTTTTCCCAAAGGTAGGGGAGTCTAAAACTAGAGGGCATAGGTTTAAGGTGAGAGGGGAGAGATACAAAAGTGTCCAGAGGGGCAATTGTTTCACACAGAGGGTGGTGAGTGTCTGGAACAAGCTGCCAGAGGTAGTGTAGAGGCGGGTACAATTTTGTCTTTTAAAAAGCGTTTAGACAGTTACATGGGTAAGATGGGTATAGAGGGATATGGGCCAAACGCGGAGAATTGGGATTAGCTCTAAAAAAAAGGGCAGCATGGATAAGTTGGGCCGAAGGGCCTGTTTCCATGCTGTAAATTTCTATAATTGTGCACATATCAGGCTAACAGCTGAGTTCTAAAATCAATTATTATTAGCAAGTTCTAAATGTGTGACTTGACAAGTCCAAACTGTTTGTTGGCTTCTCCCATCCCCTCTCTCTTGAGGGATGATCAGGGACGCTTTTCTTCCATATATTACCACCAGCCTGCACCTGGACCCGTCTCAAGAGCATCCCCCGAGGACCGAGATGCTTCATTTCATCATTGTACGGTTGGTACACAGTTCCTTTATCTTCGTCCTTTCCACACAAGATCTTCAGTCCATTCCTCACCACTCTGATTCAGGGACAGCCCCAGTTAGATCATGAATGGCTCACTGGTCGCTCAACGGGCAACAATTATTTTTTTTTAAAGTAAGCGGAGAAAAGGCTAAAACTAAATCGAGAAAAACTGTCAACGCCCAGCCGCTCCACTGAAAAAAAAACCAGCTAACAGATCAAACAGAACTCCAGCACTGCGGTTAAACACAAAGTCAGAGTCTCCTTATGCATTGGCCAAACAATCAAACCAAAACCACCGTCAGAAATAATACTGTACCTGTAGCTGTGTGATTCTCAACGCTACTGATAGAATCCCTCGAGTGGAGAAGGAGGCCATTCGGCCCATCGAGCCTGAACTGACTCTCCCAAAGAGCATCTTACCCATGCTCCCCACCCTATCCCCCTAACCCTATGCATTTGCCCCACCAATCCCCCTAACCTCCACATTTTGGGACACGAAGGGGCAATTCCACATGACCAATCAACCTCGAACCAATCAAAGATGTGCAGGTTGGGTGGGTTGGCCATGCTAATTTGCCCCTTAATTTCAAAGTTTATTTATTAGTGTCGCAAGTCGGCTTACATTAACACCACGATGAAGTTACTGTGAAAATCCCCTAGTCACCACACTCCGGCGCCTGTTCAGGTACACTGAGGGAGAATTTGGCATGGCCAATGCACCCTAACCAGCACGTCTTTCGGACTGTGGGGGGAAACCGGAGCACCCGGAGGAAACCCACGCAGACACGGGGAGAACGTGCAGACTCTGTACAGACAGAGACCCAAGCAAGGAATTGAACCCAGGTCCCTGGCGCTGTGAGGCAGCAGTGCCAACCACTGTACCACC